>NW_028246430.1:0-89594 GCF_964263255.1 Lissotriton vulgaris | reverse complement strand
TTCTGCCCTCTGCCCCACTCATTTCTGTGCCCCTCTGCCCCACTCGTTTTTTGTCTCCTTCTGCCCTCTGTCCCACTTTGTGCCCTTCTGCCCTCAGCCCCACTTAGAATGGCGCCGGCAAGCTGCCAGCGCCATTTTAAAATAGCTAGAAAGTCAGCTTCAACAGGAAGCACTAATAGATAAAGTAAAGCAGGTGCTCGAGTTGAAGGTCAAATTAAGTTATACAATCATTAATCACCCCAAGTTTGGGGTGATTAATGATTGTGTAACTGAATTTGAGCTTCAACTCGAGCACCTGCTTTACTTTTTCTATTAGTGCTTCCTGTTGAAGCTGGCTTTTGTAACTATTTTAGAATGGCTCTGGCAGCTTGCCGGCCATTCTAAAATAGTTACAAAAGTCAGCTTCACCTTTTGACCAAATCCGTTCCGCTCGCGGATTTTGCGGAAAATTTGCGAATCTCGCGGATTGCGAATTTGCCGAAAATCCGCAAAATCCTCGAGCGGAACGGATTTTCCGCCCACACTTCACTTAGTATGGATGAGTGAGTGGGTGAGTTAGTGGCTGTAATGGTTAGTGAGTGCATCTGTACGGGCTGTATGGGTGAGTTAGTGTGTGTATGTTTGTGTTGGTGACTGAGTGCATGTGTCAGTGGTATATGGGTGAGTAACTGCATATGTGAAAGGCAGTATAGGTGAGTGCTAGAGTATATGAGTGACTGTATTTGTGAGTGAGTGATTGTGAGAGTGGCTGTATGGGTGGCCGAAAACCTCTCAGCAAACAAACTAGTTGGGACTCGCTGGAGGTAACAGGAGGGGTAGTTAGCCCCCAAGTACCCTCAGCAGCCAAGGGGACTTCATCGCCCACTCAGCAGCACACCAGGAGGCACATTTGCAGATTGGTAAGAAAGGGGCGGGGCTTTCAGTGAGTTGCAAGCTTCTTTTTTTAAACTTTTTTTTTCTTCATTTTAAGAAGGGGGCCCTCCTGGCCCTCTTCCCTGGAATAATAAGTAAGGGGGCCCTCCTCTCAGGCTGATTTTAGCCCCAGGTGGAGAAGGGGGCCAAGCAAAATCCCTCCCCTGACCAACTTCAGCCCTGGAACCAGGCATTTTCTTTTTCCAAATATTTTCTTTAAAGGCAGAGGGGTGGAGTGGCTCCCCTCCTTGGCCATTGTCAGCCCTGGGGACCCCATCTCCTAGGGACAGGCCCCGTGCTTGGGGATGGCAAGGGAGCCTGAAGACCCCCGGGGTCCCTACCAGCTCTCCGCTTCTGCATTGCTTTGAAACCCAGGGAGCTGCTGAATATGCAGGTCCCAGGATCCCAAAGCAATGTCTGTTTCCCTGTTCACTTCACAGCTGGCAGGGGAACAGAAACTGCTCTGCTTTCAGCAAGCATGAGCATTTTTGCTCTTACTTGCTGAAAGCAGAGAGTTTGCAATGGCTTGGCATAGCAAACTGCAATATCCAGGGGATGGGCACCCCAGAACATTGTTGGAGCCTGCCCTGGATGTTGATGGTCCCCCGGATCATCTAGGGCTCCAGGAGGGGGGCTGCACCCCCCTCTAATGTTAACCATAGCCCGGTGGAGGTGGAGGCCCCAGAAGCTGAGGGTCCGCAATGGGCCCCCTTTGTTATTGTGCTCGGGTGGTCCCCAGGGCAGCGAGGGAGGCCAATAACCTCCCCCCATTTCTTACATTAAACAGTGTGCCCCAGGGAGGTGCCAGTCCATGGGGCAGGGGGGCCCCAACCCCCCCCATAGCATTGAAATTAGCCAAGGGGAGGGAGTGGTCCTAGGGGCAGGGGGTATCGACAAAGCCCCCCATATGATTTTAATTAGCCCTAGGGAGCGGGCAGTACCCAGGGCTGCCAGCGGGCCAAATAGGCCCACCTGCATTCATATTTAAAAGTGCCCTCGGGAGGTGGTGTTCACTGGGGCTTTGATAAGCCCAAGGTGGGGGGCCCCATGCACCTTTTCCTATATTCAGAATATGCCCCCGGGACCTGGCCCACCCAGAGGTTATTGTAAAGCAATCATGGGAGCTCACGCTTGCACTTTTTTGAATTATTTGCCACAAATGTACAATTATTTCGTTTTAACAAAAAAAATGCATTCATGATGGGGGTCCAGGGGGTCCAACACCTTGGTTTGTGGGTCAGTGTATTCCTACCCTGCCGCATTTTCTTTATTTTCACTTTTTTGGGGGGACTCAGTGAAGTTGATTGGTTGCAGTGTTGGCAGCCAATCAGAGTGGTCAATTTCCTCTGCACAAGCTTGTCTTTTTTCACGAAGGCTTCGCCACCAGAGATATCACTATAATTTTCAACTAAAATTTCTGAAACACTACTGAACAAATTTAACCAAATACCAAAAAGCACTGTCTGCTTAACAACATCTATGTTTCTGCCAAATTTGGTGTAATTCCATCCAGCAAATCAGGCTCTAGGTTCGACAATGTGAACATTACATAACATTACAAACGCACACTTTTTTCGCACCCCAAATTCTCCGGCCCCACTTCATGGATGACCCCCAAAACTTTCCATGACACACAAAGTCTATTTTGAAACTTTTATTTTTAGAAGAATTCATGAAGATTGGTCAAATGATGCATATATTATTGCCACAATTCGCTATGTTGCACGAAATATATATTATTACCTACTGGCGGTCCCCAGTAGGTAGTTATAGTTAGGACCCAGTTTCCATAGGAAATCCGCAACATTCTATTTGGAATAACTTTGGCTCCGTTGGACGAATCTTTGCGAATTTCTCCAAGAAAATGGCCTCCTCCACTCTGCTCCTTCCCTGAAAGTTTTGGGGGGATTCGTGAAGCAGGGGATGAGAAAAAAGGGGGTCCCAAAACATGTTTTCCCCATGCAATTTTCCAAATGACCTTTAGCCCAGGCTACAGCCCGAACGGCTGAACGGAATTACTCCAAATTTGGCAAAAAGGTACAGTTCGGTTCACAGATAACGCTTTTTGTTAAATGGTGTAAATCCGTTCAGTAGTTCCTGAGAAAATTATAAGTAAAATCATAAGTATATTTATAGGAGCTTACCGTAAGCTTACTGTACTCTGTACCTTCCCGAGCACGAGCTGAATGCTAATTGGATGTCAACACTCCCAACCAGGAAGTGTTGGCAGCCATCTTGTTCCTCGGTAGAACCGAGGCACAAGAAAGCAGAGAAACAAATGTGGAAAATGCAAAAATGGGGCAGGGTGGAAACACCCTGTCCCGCTAGGCCTGCTCAGGGGGTCTCACAAGGACACCCAAGGCCCCAAAATGTTTTTTTTTTTTTTTTAAATAGCGGGTCCGCTGAAACAAAAAAAAACCCGGTCGCAGAAAAAAAACCTGGTCTGCTTTTTTCAATATTAGCCCCCAGGGGGACCAAATCCCAGGGGCAAAATGAGAAAAAAAAGTGGGGGTTCCCAATCCCAGGGGCAAAGTAATTATGATAGTGGCGGGCATACAGCCCCCCAGGGTTTTGATATTAGTGATGGGGAGCCTCTAAGGCCCCCCGGGGACCGCCACCCCCAGGGCTTTCTTTCTAAGTATGTGGGGGCTCACGGAAAAAGAATCCTGTGTGGGGGGCTTTTTGCCCTTCCCCTCGCCCCAGGGACCACCACCTCCCCGGGGCTGTAATATTGAATATAGGGGTGTCTGTGACAAACCCCCCAGCCCCGAGGACCACCAGCCCCTGGGGCTTTCCAATGTTGGGAGGGGGGGCCATGCGGCCCCCCCCTGGAGTCTTGTGGTGGCCCTGGGGACCGACACCTCACCAGGGCTGGCTCCTGCAGTGTCCCGGGGTGCCTAACCCTTGGACACTGCTGTTTGCTATGGTAGGGCGGGAGCCTTGCGCTTCCTGCAGTACCATAGCAAACTGCTTTTCATCAGAGAGAGAGCAGCATGTTAGCTGCTCTTTTTGACAAAAAGCAATGCGGGCTCCAGGAGGATGCGAGGAGATGGCTGGGACTGTGGGGGCATTGGGGCTCCCCCCACAGTCCCCAATGTTGTATTTTAGCCCCGGGGGATGGGGTCCCCGGGGATTTAAAAAAATTATTAATAGACGCAATATTTTTTTACGATAGTTTTACCGTGTGCGTACCATGATCGTACGTACAACGTACAGTACAATTTCTGTAAGTCGTCCAGTGAGCGTACCACAGGAAGAAAAATACAAATATTTTTAGATATTTTTGAAGTGTATGTGTTTATATGTTGGGTGGCTCTAAAAAGAACCCTTATGTTTATTGGGAGATTTTAGCACCTACAAGTAAGTACCGATACAGAGTCTAAAGTTCAAGAGAAAGACTGTGTTCCGCTCATTTGTAAAATGTACACCATCTCTTCTAGAGATGCCATGCATATTGAAGCCTAGATTGTTATGGTAAATGGACGCCATTCTATAGTCTCGGAGAAACGCAGAAACAGATTTATTCACATGTTTCCTAGCTTTCTCAATCTGTGGACAAAATTGATTGGACCAGTTCCATTTTTGCCTTTGACATATATTAGAATAGACAAAGGTAGTTTGGGGGGAAAGTTACATCAGTTCTGTAAAGGTGTCCTTCATAAACATTTCCAGCCCTACCCCAGTCAAAGTGCCTAGGTCATTGCCACCACAGTGCACAATTATGAGGTGAGGGTATTGGAGATGCATAGAAGATTTCACCAATGGAGTCAATTGATGCCACTTTAACCCTCTCTGTCCAATCGATTTAATGTCTATATTTGGTAAACCTAGGTCTTTGTGAATTTATTTCTGTTGTGCGTACCTTTCACTTCAGAAAATGTAGGTGTGTCCCACAATCCACACTCTAAGCATGTTGAAGAGAGGTCTTGATGCACTCAGATGGTCTCTGTAAATGAAAGGGCAGTTTGAAGATTTTTTTTTCTAAAATGGTGAATAAGTGGAGTTTTAAAGAAAAGCAATGAAGTGATTGGTTGTTTGAAATGTTACTAGCTACAAAAGTAGGGTGCAATTTTCTGTTTTTTAAAAGAAAGTTATTTATTGGTTAGGAAAAAAGTGATAGAAAAGAACATTACTTAAGATAAGCTGGTATATTGAGAAGTCAATCACACTTGCTGTTTTGATTTGCAACAATGTTGTCAGTTAGGTGTTCCCTGAAGTGTTTCTATGGTAACTGGCAGAATGTGGTTGGGGGAAGGGTTGAAAGTTTTGTCAGTTGGAAAGGGTTCAAAAGTTCAAGCAATAGAAAAGTGTGTTTAATTTTGATTTAATGTGGGAATAAATGTGATTTGTTATTTATTTGTATATGTGTGTGGATTGAATGTGTACATTGACAGGAAATGTTTTCTGTTTACTATAGGACTTCCTGACTGCCTTGGGTTAGTTAGGGGGTTTTACAATGACCCCAATGTCCATTTTGTTTTCTTTTTCTTGGTTTTGTACACTTACGGGACGACTTACAGAATTTGCACCATACGTCGTACGTACGAGCATGGTACGCGCACGGTAAATCTATTGTAAAACAAAAATAGCCGTTATTACTAATTGTTTATTATCCCCGGGGCTTAAAGTATATGTTTCCCCCCCCCACAGCCCAGGGGACCGCCACCCCCGGGGTTTTGTTTAAAAAAAAATCCTGTGTGGGGGGCTCTTGCCCCCCCCCTGGGACCGCCACCTCCCCGGGACTGTAATATTGAATACAGGGGGCCCGTGCTGGACCCCCCAGCGCTGGGGACCACCACCCCCCTGGGTCTTTCCAATGTTGGGAAGGGGGCCAAGCGGCCCCCCTACTGGAGCCTTGTGGTGGCCCTCGGGACCGCCACCTCCCCAGGGCCAGCTCCTGCAGTGTCCCGGAGTGCCTACCCCCGGGACACTGCTGTTTGCTATAGTAGGGAGGGAGCCTCATGGCTCCCACCCTACCATAGCAAACTGCTTTTCTTCAGAGAGAGCAGCATGTTAGTTGTTCTCTCTGACGAAAAGCAATGCTGACTCCCGAAGGACGCGGGGAGCCCGCTGGGACCGTGGGGGCATTGGGGCTCCCCCCACGGTCCCCAACATTGTATTTTAGCCCCGGGGGATGGGGTCCCCGGGGATTTAAAAAAATTATTAATGGACGCTATTTTTTTTTATGGTAGATTTACCATGCGCGTACCATGCTCATACGTACGACGTACGGTGCAAATTCTTTAGGTAGTCCCATGAGCGTACCGCAGCAAGAAAAATTCAATAAAAAAATATCTTTTACAAATATCTATCAAGTTTATGTGTTAATGTGTTGGTTAGTTTTAATTATACCTTTTCTGTTTATTGGTACTTATATGTAAGTACTTATGCATTGTCCAAACTTGTTGAGCAGCAGTGTTTTATAGAGTGCTGAACTTTTGACCTCTGTTGACAGTTAACTTTTGCATATTCTGCTGGGGGTAGAGTTGAAAGGTATGTCAGTTGGAAAGGTTTGAAATGTTGAACCAATTGAAATGTGTCTTTGTTTTTGAATTATTGTGTGAAGGAATTTGATTTGTGATTAATGTGTATATATGTGTAAATTGAGAGGGAAATGGTGCCATTCGTTCGGTTCTGCTGCACACACTGAAGCAGAGAGATTCTGTGTAAGTCTATTTGCTGTGTGAGTGGCATTCGTCTTAATCTTCCAATCAGTTTGAAAGGTGAGTTGATTACTTGTGAGGGACTGTATGTGTTGCATTTTATTTTTAGCAGAGTAATGTGTTTATTCCTGTAAAGTTTGTAGAACCATATTCTGAGTTTCTCTGCATTTGGATAAATATTGTGATACAATTATTTGGTAAGTTAATGTGTTTAGTTAGTCACCTTTGTGCAATAAAGTACAGTACTAAAACATTTAGAATGTGTGCAGTCACTTTTTTAGTTGTAGAATATTTAATAGTGTTGCTTCTGTGGAATTAGGCTTGTTTTTTAAATCTACAATGTTAGAGTCAGTATACATAGACTGCTGCATACATTTTAGGGAAGATTCACAAGCCCATTGAACCTCTTTCCTGTTCTATTGTGTTTCATTTTTGGATGTAATGTTGGCAAAAAAATAATGGTGCAAATTGGAAATGTATTTGCAAAATGAGTCAGGATTGTTTCCTAAATGTAGTGGTCATATACAGGGATTGTGTGTAGTCACTGAAATGTTTTAGTGTGGTAAATGTGTTTTGGTGAAATGTATGGTTTAAACTTTTTTGTCTAGAATCACACTGAGCGTCTGTGATAATTAAAGATTTACACTTGCACCCTTTCTATAATCTCCGCTGTCTCTCTCACAGTCTTTCTCTCTCTGCTTATAGTGTTCCCTCTGTTCTGATATTTTCCTTTATTTCCTTACTTTAATTTGTCTTTCTTCACAGTGCCATTTCTTCTCATACTTCCTTCTGTCAATTTAGTCCTCTCCATTCCTTATTGTCTCCTTCTTTCTCTTAATAGTCCCCCTTCTTTTAATAGTGTATCCTCTGACCTCTTATTCCTCTCTCTCTCGTTATATGTCTCTCTCTTTAATTCTTCAGTCAGTATACATAGACTATTGCATACATTCTTGGGGAGATTTAAAAGCCCCTTGGGCCTCTTTCTTGTTCTTATGTGTTTTGTTTTTGGATGTAATGTTGGCAAAAAAATTATGGTGCAAATTGGAAATGTATTTACAAAATGAGTCGGGATTGTCTACTGAAATGTAGTGGTCATATACAGGGATTGTGTTGAGTCACTAAAACGTTTTTGTGTGGTAAATGTGTTTTGGTGAAATGTATGGTTGAAATTGTTTTGTCTAGAATCACACTGAGCGTCAGTGAAAATTAAAGATTTACGCTTGCACCTTTTTCAATAATCTCCGCTGTCTCTCTCACAGTCTATCTCTCTCTGCTAATTGTGTTCCCTCTGTTCTGATATTTTCCTTTATTTCCTTACTTTAATTTGTCTTTCTTCACAGTGCCATTTCTTCTCATACTCCCTCCTGTCCTTTTAGTTCTCCTCTTTCCTTATTTTCTCCTTCTTTCTCCTAATAGTCCCCCTTCTTTTTATAGTGTATCCACTGACCTCTTATTCCTCTCTATTTCGTTATATGTCTCTCTTAATAATTCTCCAGTCAGTATACATAGACTGCTGCATACATTCTTGGGAAGATTTACAATCCCCTTGGGCCTCTTTCTTGTTCTATTGTGCTTCATTTTTGGATGTAATGTTGTCAAACAAATAATGGTGCAAAATGGAAATGTATTTGCAAACTGAGTCAGGATTGTCTACTGAAATGTAGTGGTCATGTACAGGGATTGTGTTTAGTCACTAAAATATTTTAGTGTGGTAAATATGTTTTGGTGAAATGTATGGTTTAAGTTTTTTTTGTCTAGAATCACACTGAGCGTCTGTTAAAATTAAAGATTTACACTTGCAACTTTTTCTATAATCTCCGCTGTCTCTCCCACAGTCTATATCTCTCTGCTTATAGTGTTCCCTCTGTTCTGATATTTTCCTTTATTTCCTTATTTTAATATGTCTTTCTGCACAGTACCACTTCTTCTCATACTCCCTTCTGTCCTTTTAGTCCTCCTCTGTCCTTTTTGTCTCCTTCATTCTCCTAAAAGTCCCATTCTTTTTATAGTGTATCCTCTGACCTCTTATTCCTCTCTATTTCATTATATGTCTCTCTTAATAGTTCTCCAGTCAGTATACATAGACTGCTGCATACATTCTTGGGCAGATTTACACGCCCCTTGGGCCTCTTTCTTGTTCGCTTGTGTTTCATTTTTGGTTCTAATGTTGGCAAAAAAATAATATTGCAAATTGGAAATGTATTTGCAAAATGAGTCAGGATTGTCTACTGAAATGTAGTGGTCATATACAGGTATTGTGTTTAGTCACTAAAATGTTTTAGTGTGGTAAATGTGTTTTGGTGAAATGTATGGTTTAACATTTTTTGTCTAGAATCACACTGAGTGTCTGTGAAAATTAAAGGTTTACACTTGCACCTTTTTCCATAATCTTCGCTGTCTCTCTCACAGTCTATCTCTCTCTGCTTATAGTGTTTCCTCTGTTCTGATATTTTCTTTTATTTCCTTATTTTAATTTGTATTTCTTCACAGTGCCACTTCTTCTCATACTCCCTCCTGTCCTTTTCGCCCCCTCTGTCTTTGTTGTCTTCTTCTGTCTCCTAATAGTCCCCCTTCTTTTTATAGTGTATTCTCTGACGTCTTATTCCTCTCTGTCTCGTCATATCTCTCTCTTAATAAATTTCCAGTCAGTTTACATAGACTGCTGCATACACTGTTGGGCAGATTTACAAGCCCCTTGGGCCTCTTTCTTGTTCTATTGTGTCTCATTTGTGGATGTAATGTTGGCAAAAATATAATGCAGCAAATTGGAAATGTATTTGCAAAATGAGTCTGGATTGTCTACTGAAATGTAGTGGTTATATATATACAATGTTTTCAGTCACTTAAATGTTTTAGTGTGGTAAATGTGCTTTAGTAAAATGTATAGTTTTAAATAATTTTTTAGATTCACACTGAGCATCTGTGTAAATTAAGGAATTATACTTGTACCATTTTCCATAATCTCTGCAGTCTTTCCTCATAGTCTACCTCTCTCTGCTTATGCTGTCTCCTCTCTTGTGATATTTTACCTCTTTCTTTATTTTCACTTGTATTTTCTCATAGTGCTGCTTATTGTCATAGTCCCTTCTGTACTCTTAGGGGGTCATTAGGATGGTGGGCGGACTTTGTGCGCCTGCCATCCTCATGATAGTTGGGACTGCCCGCCATAAGTGCGGGAGTCCAGTGGAAGATATTAGGATGCGCCAGCCACCGTGGTGGGTGCATCCTGCATTTTTAACATTGTGGCGGGCGGTGCTTCCAGGATTGCCCTGCACAATGCTAAAAATGCATGTATGCATTTGCATACACAATGCGGCAGGCACCGCGCGGTGCCTGCTGTTTTGTGTATGCAAAAGCTGGCGGATACCACATGTACCCCCTGTGTGCATCCTCAATTACACCTTCCCTCCGGGGGCCTACACGGGGCCCTCAGAGTAAAGACCGCTTGCTTTTCTGTGGCGGCATTGCTGCTACGGAAAGGCATCTGTAGAGGCCCATTATGATATGGCTGCCAGTGTGTATTAGACACCACCACCATGTTAAACCCTTTCTGCCCCGGTTGCAAGGCAACCGGGGTGGAAAAGCGGTGGACGGTCTTTTCGACTGCTGTGGAGCCCCCAGTCATGCTAAGATAGTGGGGGGTTATTCTGGTTGGGTTGGTGGGTGAATTGCCCCTGCCAGGCTGGTGGTGGGTACCGCCAGCCTGGCGGGGGCAATCCACCCGCCATCTTAAAAGGCCCCTTAGTGTCTCTCTATCCTCTTTGTCTCGTCTGTATCTATTAGTCCCACTTCTATTTATACTCCCTTGTCTAACCTCTTTTTATACTGCCCCCTGTCTCCTCATACTCTGTGTTTTTCTTCTTATACTGTCTCATCTCATATTGCCACCTTTCTTTTCATACTGTTCATTATCTCTTCATATTTTCCAGTCTTTTCATACTCTATGTATCCCCTTATACTATAGTGTCTGCTTATATCCTCATTTGTATTTATATTTCCTATTGTCTCATAGTCCTCTTTCTCTTGTTGTAAGTCCTTCTATTTTTATATTCTTATGTTTGTTGTCATAATATCCCCTCTCTTCTTATAAGTAATATAATAGTGTATTTGATATATTTATTTTACTAAAGTGATATATATTTTTTATAATAGATTCTTTTGCTCATCACTGAAATAAAATCATCTTGCCTTCTAGAATAGAAAAGAAGAATGGACAAAAGAAAGCAGTTTATTTAAAGAGAACTCATCTTCAACTTTTACCTGAACAACAAAGTGTAAACAAAAAGAGAAAAAGTCCTGGTAAGAAAACTAAGGGCCCCATTAGGATGACGGGCGGACATCGTCTGCCCGTCACCCTATCGGAGAACGGGACCGCCCGCCATAAGTGCGGGGGTCCCCTTGGGGGGAATTAGGATGTGCCCACCACTGTAGCGGGCACATCCTGTAGTTTAAGCATTGTGGCGGGCGGTGCACTCTGCACCGCCCGCCACAATGCTAAAAATGCTTTTGCGCATTTGCATATGCAAAGCGGCAGGCACCGCGCGGTGCCTGCCGCCTTGCATATGCAAATGTGGGGGGGTACCCCCTCCACCTCTGTCATCACCTGGGGGCCCCGCAGGGGACCCCCGCAGCAATTGCCGCCTGCCTTTCCGTGGCGGCATTGCCATCTGCCTCTGCATATAGCCATGGTAATATGGCTGGCGGTGTCCATTGGACACCGCCACCATATTGATCTATTACCACCGCGGTCGCAAGGCGCCCGCGGCCGTAAAGCGGCGGACGGTCTTTCCGTCCGCTGCTGTCCCCTCCGCCCTCCTAATCTGGCGGGGGGGAATCAGGACATGGATGTCAGGCGGATTGCCTCCACCAGGCCGGCGGTGGCCACCGCCAGCCTGGCGGAGGCAATCCGCCTGACATCATAATGGACCCCTAAGACTTTTCTGCGAAGATTTTCAAGCAGTAACAGTAGTGTGCGGAAAGTAAAAAATGCTGTGACTGTTTCTGCAACTAAGAGAAAAGATAAGAACCATGGAAAAGCTTGTGAAAAAATTTATATAGTGAAAGGAGGAAAAAACAATTTCAGGAAATAAGGAAGAAGATGTGTTTTAATAGAATTTTGTTTAATTTTACTAAGTTATTAAAGAATTGTAAGAAGAAAACCACATTTTATAAGAAGAGAAAATGTATTGAAAATGTATTTGAGAAAGCTTTTGATTTAAAGAAAAAACATTTTGTTTTAGTAATCAATAGAATTTGATCACTAGATAAGCCAATCCATTTAATGTAGAGCAAAAGTAAGTGGAGAAGAGTAATTAATAGAAGTAATTTTCCTGAAGTTTTTTTGGGTGAATGGAAACATAGTTCAAGTTCTGAGCCTTTTTTTAATGAGGAGAGTTATTTTCAGTGTAATGAGTTGTTGCTTGCAGTTGACACTACAGGTCGTGCTTATGAGCTTAAAAATGATTGTCCTACTGAGAAAGAGAACATTGTTCCTAGAAATGTAGAAGAGGTGGTACCTGATGAAGTATTACGGAGAAGGCCTAAAGCTCCAGTGTACAGTTGGAATTGCAGTAGTATTTGTAGTGTAAGGCAGGAATCTACTGATTTTTTACGCAATTTCTTACGTAACTATACTAAGAAAAGTGTTAAACAAAAGATTAAGATGTTGCAAGGATTAGACCCTTGCAGAGTGAGAAAAAATACTCGTTTGCAAGGACATTCTTTGGCTTGTCTTTCTAAAAAAGTATGTAGAATTTTTTTCACCATTTCTGGATGTTGGCAGTGCATAATACTGAAATGAGTAAATTAGTCAGAACGTTGTATTATGCAAAAAGTCCAGCTCTAATGTTAAAGAAGTTGAACAGTGCTCTTTTGCATGGATCTGTGTCAGATGTAAAGAACATTTGTGATGAAATTCAGGTTAGTTACTTTGGTGCAGAAGAAGATAGTGCAGACATTGATACGTTAGTAGATTGAAATGTAGAAGAGAATGTACAACATTGCAGTACAGAAAAATTTGAGCAAGCAATTACAAAGTTTAAGGTGATTTCGAGTGAAACACCAAAGTATTCTTGTATTTGTTGTCGACGTACACTTTATAAAAATCAGACTAGGACTGTTGATTTGTATTTAAAATGTGAAAAGGAAAATAATAAGGAGTGGATGGAATATGCAACTTATTTGTTGGCAGGGAAATTGCCTCCTTCAGATTTACAGAGAGCATTAAAATGAAGAGTTGTGTATATGCCATATGGCTGAGATACCCGCCACCCCCTCTCAACACAATCCCCAAGGATGGGAAACCGGAAACGGTTCTGAACTTTTGGAAGGCGGGAGGGAGTGACCCTCCCGGCCGTATTTATTAAAATATGAAACAAAATCAAAACATTAAAATAACAGTTTCATATTATGTACAATTTCATTTCCACATTACGTTGTTTGGCTAACCTTAACAGATCTCTAATACAAAGGTTCTCCTAGCCGAACTAACATCCTACAAAACATTTGACTTGAAATTGTACATCCTAACGTTAAGGGCCAACGGCAAGGTCGTAACCGGTGTCAGATCCCTAAACCAGAAATACCACCCTCACTTGTGAGGGGAGCGACCGCACAGAGGCGTACCTCAAGTGCAACTACCAATTTCCCTTGGACTTGACGGGGGCCCCAATGAACTCGACGCCATTTAACGGTCGTCCGAGGACTCGTGTGAGGTGTCTAAAAGGTAGCGTAAACCCCCTCCCGCACCCCACACAACTTACCCATCTGCCGTCGCAGATGTCCTGGCCCCGGGAAATTCCCCAGGAGGGCCCGTAGCCCCTCCTATCCAGGAAGGGGCCTTGACCACCTTTCCTTTCCTTCCGGCGGCCTATCCGTAGACGGGACCGCCTCCCCGTTGAGGGGCCAATGGCCACCTCCCCCGAGCGCTCCCATCCGTAATGGGTGACCCCCCCCCATAGGGATCTTCCAATTACTGCTCACCGATCATGACCTTACCGCCACAGGCCGGATAGTTGACCGGCTATCCGGACCCCCCACAACCACTCCTGCCTAAAGGTCATGTTTTAAACCCTTCAACCAAGCTATGAGGTCTCCTATGAGTAACTCATTCCCCACCCGGGACAAATGAACCCCATCCCCCAAATACATACTGTCCCCTTTGATACAACCATGCGAAACAGAATGCAGTGTACTTGAACGAAACAATCTACTCACTTTGTTATTTATTTTCCTAACTGAATGATTCAGAGCAGAAACCGAAATAGCCCCCCGCCACACTTTCCGTGGGATCATATGGGACCATGCAATTGTGCACCCTGGAACTCTTCTTGCCAACCAACTTACTGTGGAAAGCATTGCCTCAAGAAGAAGTCGTCTACCAGTGGCCACCAGATCGTTGCCCCCAAGATGGACTATGATTATAGACGGCGGTGACCTTGTCCACCCTAACAAACCCTCGAAAAAGGATTGAAACTGGTCAATACAGAGCCCGCCCTTTCCGTAGAAGGACACCCTGTACCCGTATTCCCCAGCCACGTGAATCATATCACCTGCTTTGAATACGTCCGCGGCACGCCTCACGTATGAGTGGCCCACGACCCACACCTCCTTTTTCGCAGTCGGCGATTTCTGACCGCTGGTCTCCAGGTGTCGGGTCGACTGCACAGTCCGCCCCGCTTCGTAAGCTTGCGCAACTGAAAACCAAACAAAACAAGAAGCGTGAGTATATCATTACAGCTTCACAACATGTGCAACCGCACATACCTTTTATAACAGTTCGAGGACCAACGCCCCACACGTTTTACTTCTTCTACACTCAGACCCCTGGCTGTAGCCTCAGTAGCAGCCCCTATCCGAAAGGAATGGGTCCCGAACTCACCGGGGTTCAAGCCCGCGGCCGAAATCGACATCGCAAGCACCCTCTGGAACTGAAACCTCGTCAGTGGGGTGGCGTCAGCGTGTCTCAACAAGGTCCCCCCCCATGTTGCCACCCTCTGCGCTAAATATTCCTCTACGCACAACACAGGGCACATGGAAGACCCGGGGATCCTCTGAATGATTACGCAGTCCCCGAGTGCACCCTGATCGGATTTGGACCTAACAAACGAGACCGTCATCGTCTCCTCCCTGACCTGAATGTGCTCTCGGCACAGTCCCCCCATCGTATCCTGCTTGTTCTTTGCCACTAATTCGCTTACCCGCATAGCCCCATGGAATGCTAGTGCAAATGCGGCTCGGAATAACACTGCTTCGTACTGGGATGAACACGTTGCCGGGATCACATACAATAACAGGGTCAGCCTATCCAGACCTATCGGGTGCCTCTCATCTACTCTGCGACCCTCAAGGCGTTGCTACCCACGTAGCGCTTTCTGCACAACGAAAGACGCTGTCGGGTCCTGGATCCCATGAGCCTTTGCCATAAAGGAAATGGCGGCCCGATGCCTCTGGGCCGTAGCTACTGATTTGCCTGCCTGATGTAAAGAGAGCAGACATTTTACTACAAACTCTTCCTGGCCCCAAAGCTCCCCCCTAGCAGTACCCAAAAAGGCCCAATAGGAACGGAACGCCCCTTCATATGCCTTCCTCGTCCTGGGTGCTAAACTCTCTCCCACGAGGTTTTGTAGTTCGGGGCACCGAGAGACCAGAGAGCTTCGGGAAAGGGTGCCGCCACCGGGTCCGCTGTGGGCAGAAAACCCCAGAAGGCCTGCATACGGAAACGAGAAAGCGCATCAGCCGCTTGGTTCATAACCCCCGGCACATGTCTTGCCCTAAACAGTACATTCAGTTGCATGCACAATAACACAATTTCTTTGAGCAGTCTCAGAATCAATTTGCATCGTGCTGCCTGACTATTGATACACTCAACCACGGTCATGTTATCAGACCAGAAAACCACAGAGTGATCACGGAACCCCTCGGGCCAAGTTTTCAGGGCCACCAAAATAGGAAAAAGTTCGAGAAAAGCAATGTTACTTGTCAGCCCGCACTCGTGCCACCATGACGGCCATTTTTGAGCCGACCATTGTGTACCAAATATGGCACCAAAACCTATACTCCCCGCCGAGTCCGTCCAAAGCCCCAGCTCCTCGGAGGACACCGCCGGTTTGTTCCAGACAATTCGACCATTGAAATCCGCCAAGAATGCCAACCAAATGCGCATGTCCTGGCGGACCTCTGCCGAGAGCCTCGTGCGATGATGGCCTTCCTTTAGGCCGACCATGGCTTGTGCAATCGAGCGGGAAAAGGGGCGCGCCATTGGCATCACTCTCAGGGCAAAATTCAACTGACCCACCACCTGTTGCAATTGATGCAGGTTTACTTTCGTTGCACGCATACATGTTTCAAGGGATAACCTGAATTTTAACACTTTTTCCTTGGGTAACCGAAAACAACCTTCTACTGAGTCGAGTTCGATCCCCAGAAACTCGAGCAACGCCAATGGCACACCGAATTGCTTCATTAAGACACAAAATTCATGTAAAGCCTGTCCACACTCAGGATCCCTGGCTGCCCCCAAAAACAGAAAGTCATCGAGATAGTGCATAACATGTTGAAAACCTGTCTTCCTTGTGAATACCCATTGCAGAAAACAACTGAACTTCTCGAAATAGGCACAGGATATCGAGCACCCCATTGGCATACATCTATCCATGTAATAGCGACCCTGAAACTGAAAACCAAGGAGACGCTGATCGTCTGGGTGCACCGGGAGCAACCGGAACGCTGACTCGATGTCCGATTTTGCCATCAACGTCCCGGGCCCCAGGCGATTCAACATGGCAACGGCCTCATCGAAAGATGCGTACCGCACCGAACATACTTCCGGGTCTATCGCGTCATTCACGGAAAGGCCACGTGGGGCTGACAAGTTATGTATCAGCCGAAACTCACCCGGGTCCTTCTTGGGGACCACCCCTAGAGGGGAGCAAACAAAGTTAGCAACCGGTGGCAAATCAAATGGACCGGCGACACGACCTCGAGTCACCTCTTTCCCAATCTTCACCTGTACCACCGCCGTATGCTGCAAGACCGACAGTTGATTCTTACAGTTTGCTACACCTCGAAAATCCCCCACTGGGATGCGGAAACCATATGAAAACCCGTTTCGCAACACCCCAGCGGAAGCATAATCCGGGTATTCGTTGAGCCAAGGAATCATTGCCATGGTATCAATCGGGGTAGGTAAAGGCGCCCCTCGGACTATATCAGACCTGTTTGGCGCCTCCCTTACCACCGTTATCACCCGTTTTGGCTCTGCACATGGACTCAGGATGGGATGGCTGCCCACACCCCCCACACTCATGTCTGAATTTGCATGACCCCTGGGGCCTCGTACATTTCCCTCTGTTGAAATTCCAACAAATCCCCCTTTTACCTGTGTTGCCACTCGGCTTCGAGTGGTACTCGTTACCTGCATCCGTCCGAAAGGGCGTCCCAGAGTATTGGCGGGAAGATTCACCCCCGTTACTCCCTAACAATGGTACTTTCAACATTCCTGTACTCTCCATCTTTTGCCATGACACGGAGTCGTAACAATCCCAAGTCAAAATTGGGTCGTGTTCCTTAGCTTTTCTGAAAAGGTTGTCATAGCAAAACCACTGATTGCCCCCATACGCTACGGAATAATCCATGATACGTGACTGATAAATAGGCAACTCGGTCAGCAACTCGGGCCTGCGCTCGCCCATGATGGAGGTAAAAATGCCCCACGCTCTGCCCCAAGTACCAATGTTTTCGTCAACCTTAAAGGCGGCCATTTTTGCGCGCCAAACACTCTGATGCATGAGCTCCTTTTGGCTCTTAACATGCTCCATCTCGTAATGATCGGTAAGCAAAGAAAAAATGTTCACATACTTATTCGCCCAAATCTTTTCCTTAATTTCCATTGGAACATGCTGAGCTACCTTTTCCCTCCGCGAAGGTACAGACCCCTCCCCCGCGATCGGCAGTGGCCGCTTACCTGAACCAGACGCATTTTCCACCGCCGGAACCGGCGGGGTAACAGGAGACGATGCCTTCGCAGCCTCCCTAGATTCCCGCAGTTGCCTCATCACTGCCCTGGCGTCGTCAGCCGTGGTGCCCTCGTTATCTTTTCCCAACCACGCTGCCAATTGTGCCGCTAACTCGGGCGGCATATCTTCCCCGCTCACGGGGGTGACCACCACGGGGATCGGATTCCCCTCTTTCGGCACCGGGGTTGGCTCCTCAAGTGGGCTACCGGGGACCGGGGTTTCCCCCCCGAGTGCCCCTCTTCTGGACCTCTTGCCTCTCCCACCCGGGACTGCTCCCGGCAAAGGCCGTTTCGGTCCTCCCTCCCCGTCCTTAGCCGCCATCTGCTTCTTCAAATCGGCTACCTCCTTCATGAGCATGCGGAGCATCTGATCGGTACTGACCCGCTTTCCGACTTTCTTGGGCATTCTCAGACGGAATCTCTGTAAGACAAAAAGAAAGATTACAACGCTCAAAATTGGCTCTTCGTTCCGTCTCGAGCTCACGTGCAGCGGGGAGGTGCAGCTTCAGAGCGCAGGAACAAGAGGATGCTTTCTTGGCTTGTTGCTCCTTTTATCCGTCTTCAGGGCGGGCGTAAACCCGCCCCCGCCTGCCTCCGGGGTGTGGCCGGCCGCGTCAGTGTCTAGGACAACCCACTCTAGGGCGGGAAAAAGGCGCGCCCCGGCTACGCCGCTTCGGGCATACCAGCCGAGACTCGCCTCCCGCCCAAGATGGCTTCCCGGGGGGATCGTGGTACTCCACCATACGTTCGGGGGGACCGAATGGTCGCCCCTTTCCATTAGATTTAAAGAAAAATATTGAAACAGTTCATGTAGAAAATGTAGAAGATGAACCTTTAGTTATTCTTGTTAATGGTGTTCCTACTAAGAGTAAGAAAATCTGGCAGGAATTAGTGGATGTTAGGAAAGTGAAAAAGGTAACGTTGTATCTGATGAAAAATAATCAATATTATAAAGATGTGTTTATGAGTGAAGAAGCAATAACTGTAGAAGAAGATAGTGACTTGCCATCTGGACAAATTGAAAAAGTGGATGTGTCCAGAACTAAAGAAATATACAAACATTACAGTGTTCATCCACTGCGTTCCAAAGACGTGATGGGGAATACTATAGATTTATTCTAAATGAAAGAAGAAAAGGCAAGTCCCATTAGTGTATGGGACAAAAGCTTGGAAGCTCGTTGTTTCCCTCATTTGTTTCCTACAGGAAATGGAGGAAGATATGATGACCAACCTGTGCAGATTCATGCATCTGAATACCGAACATTAAGATTGTATGCAGAAGATGCAAGATTTCGACAATGCATTCCATATTAGTTTCATCTTTTGTTTGAGAGTGATTTGTCTGGACTTTCTTATGCAGTCAACCATATATTGAAAACAGGTGTACATCTGCAAAATGTTTCGGCAAAGGAATTTATGGATAAAGTACACCAGAAAGATAATGTTTTGAAATCTCAGCTAAGTAATCTCATGTCATGTCAGCGTGGTACTAATGAGTACTGGTATCGTCGTCATGGAGAACTTAAATGTATGTTAAGGAGCATAGGAACTCCTACATGGTTCCTTACTCTAAGCTGTGCTGAATATGCTTTAGATGATTTACTTCCATTTCTTTGAGAGGCCAATCCAAATATAATAAATATTGAATACAAGACACCTGGAGGATTGTGCTCTTTGGATCCAGTTAATGTATGCAGGTATTTCAATCATAGATTTGAAGCTATGATGTCTTTTATCTCCAATAAAAAAATTCTCCTCTTGGAGAGGTTGTGGACTTCTTTTGGAGAAAGGAGTATCAAGCAAGAGGTGCTCCTCACATACACATGCTATTATGGATGATCAAAGATGCTCCCAAATTTGGAACAGAGTCAGATGATACTGTGTTGTCTTTTATTGAAGAATACGCTACATGTGATATACCCAAAAGCACACGGGATAAGGACTTAAGAAAGCAAGTCTTTCGATTCCAAAGCCATCATTGTGGGAAATACTGTTGTCAAAAGTACAAATCTAAAGACAAATTCCACACCAAGGGGGTCATTATGATAGCGGATTTTCCGCATCCTCGGGGCCGGCGGAAGCCACCGCCGGCCCCGAGGATGCGGAAAATCCGCAGCGGACTGACCAAAGACCCACCGCCAGATTAGGATGGCTGGTGGGTCCTGGTTTCCGTCCGCAGCTTTTCCGCCGCGGTCGGATTACAACCGCGCCGGAAAAGCTCTAATGGTGACGGTGTCTTCCAGACACCGTCCACCATATTAGGATGGCCAGTAAAGTATGCTTTTCCGCGGCGGGTTTTCCGCCGAGGAAAAGCATACGGAACTTCACTGCGGGGGCCCGTTGCGGGCCCCCTAGGTGAAGGGGGGGTGGGGGGTGCACATGGGGGGTACCTATGGTACCCCCCTGCATTTGCATGCAGAAAGCGGCAGGCACCGCGCCGTGCCTGCTTCTTTCTGCATGCAAATGCAAAGCGTGCATTTTTAACATTGCCGCGGGTGCAGCTTGAAGCTGCACCCGCGGCAATGTTAAAAATAGAGGATGTGACCGCCAGGATGGCGGTCACATCCTAATTGCACAGGAGGGAACTCCGCATGCCATGCGGAGGTTCCCTCCTGCTCTGGGGTCGCGGACGGACGCAAGTCCGTCCGCGATCCTAATCGACCCCCAAATGCCGTTTTGGATTTCCACATCCAGTAATATCAAAAGGAGGAGT
Organism: Lissotriton vulgaris; assembly: GCF_964263255.1. Lineage (NCBI taxonomy): Eukaryota > Metazoa > Chordata > Amphibia > Caudata > Salamandridae > Lissotriton > Lissotriton vulgaris. The sequence continues at coordinate 69,292 of NW_028246430.1, read as the reverse complement.
GAACAGTTTTATGTCATCTTTGCGACATACTAACACAAGAAAGTCTCCTAAAAATACCTACAACTTAAGAAGAAATGAAGAGTCAAGATACATAAGTGACTACAACCCAGTCATTGTGTCTATGGAAGAATGTCTGGTGAAACAAAGAAAAGGAAATTTGAATAATCACCGTAAACTGAGTTGCGAAACACCTGACAAAAGGAAATTTTACTATTGAGCTCTTTTGCAACTTTTCAAGCCATGGCCTTCAGAATTAGAATTACTTGGAGATTTTGACAGCTATGAAGATTCTTTCAATGCAACTAAAGATAGTATAGAATATCCTGTTTAGCTAATTATGTGAAAATGTTGAATGATGAAATTGAACAAGAAGCTACAATTGCAGCTGAGATTGCTAGAGACAGTTTTCAAGACAGTCAAACTTCTGCTTCGTTAAGTCAGGATCCATTAGGAGAACCAATTATTCAAAATGAATCAGCAACTGCTATGGAAGAGGTGGAAACAACAATGTATCAAGCTCAAGAAGATGTCGCCGGGACCATACCGACGTTTTGTTCGATCTTCGCCATTCTGCTCACCAGCATGCGAAGCATCTGGTCCTTCCCGGACTTCTTTCCTGCCTTCTTGCCAGACATCGTTTTCCGAATGTTCGATCCCAGTTGATCAACACGGTCCTGGATCTTAGCCTCGAAGTCGCTGAAAGAGAAACACAAGAATTACAAGTTCTCAAAATTGCTCCTTGTTCCGTCGAGGGCTCAGGTGCAACGAGTGGGTGCAGCTCCAAGCACAGGAACAAGAGGATGCTTCTTCGGATTCCCGCTCTCTTTATTCCTCTTCGGGAGGGCGTGAACCCTCCGCTGGTACGCCTACTAGGCGTGGCCATCAGTGTAGGTGTCTAGGACAACCCCTCTTGGGCGAGAAAAAGGCGCGCCCCGGCTACGCCGCTTCGGGCATACCAGCCGTGACACGCCCCCCGCCCAAAATGGTTTCCCGGGAGGATCCGGACCCCCAACCATACGTTCGGGGGGACCGAGTGGTCGCCCCTTTCCAATATATGAGCAAGTGAGAGAACAGATTAACCATGGATTACTTCATGAAAAGAAAGAGTGCTCTTGCTCAATATTTCAGCCTATCCGATTGTATGTGAGTGGACAAGCTGAAACAGGAAAAAGTTTTTTAATTAAAGTAATTTCAACTTATTTATTTACCCAAAACAACTGACTCGTATTTGTCTTGTTTTGTCACTGCTCCATATTGCTGAGATACCCGCCACCCCCTCTCAACACAATCCCCAAGGATGGGAAACCGGAAACAGTTCTGAACTTTTGGAAGACGGGAGGGAGTGACCCTCCCGGCCGTATTTATTAAAATATGAAACAAAATTAAAACATTAAAATAACAGTTTCATATTATGTACAATTTCATTACCACATTGCGATGTTTGGCTAACCTTAACATATTCTCTAATACAAAGGTTCTCCTAGCCGAACTAACATCCTACAAAACATTTAACTTGAAATTTTGAAATTGTACATCCTAACGTTTAAGGGCCAACGGCAAGGTCGTAACCGGTGTCAAGATCCCGAAACCAGAAATATCCCCCTCACTTGTGAGGGGCGACCGCACAGAGGTGTACCTCAAGTGCAACTACCAATTTCCCTTGACTTGACGGGGGCCCCAATAAACTCGACGCCACTTAAAGGTCGTCCGAGGACTCGTGTGAGGTATCTAGAAGGTAGCGTAGACCCCCTCCCAAACCCCACACAACTTACCACATCTGCCGTCGCAGATGTCCTGGCCCCGGGAAATTCCCCAGGAGGGGGCTGTAGCCCCTCCTACCCAGGAAGGGGCCTTGACCGCCTTTCCTTTCCTTTCGGCGGCCCATCCTTAGAAGGGACCGCCTCCCCGTTGAGGGGCCAATGGCCACCTCCCTCGAGCGCTCCCATCCGTAATGGGTGACGCCCACTCATAGGGATCTTCCAATTAGTGCTCACCGATCATGACCTTACCGCCACAGGCCGGATAGTTGACCGGCTATCCGGACCCCCCACAACACTCCTACCTAAAGGTCATGTCTTAAAGTCTTTAGCCAAGCTATCAAGTCTCCTATGAGTAACTCGTTCCCCACCCGGGACAAATGAACACCATCCCCCAAATACATACTGTCACCATTAATACAGCCATGCGAGATAGAATGCAGTGTATTGGAACGGAACAATCTACTCACTTTGTTATTAATTTTTCTTACGGAATGATTCAGAGCAGAAACAGAAATAGCCCCCGCCATACTTTCCGTGGGATCATATGGGACCATGCAATTGTGCACCCTGGAACTCTCCTCGCTAACCAACTTACAGTGGAAAGCATTGCCTCAAGAAGAAGTCGTCTACCAGTGGTGACCAAATCATTGCCCCCAAGATGTACTATGACTATAGACGGCGGTGACCTCGTCCGCCCTAGCAAACCCTCGAAAAAAGATTGAAACTGGTCAATACAGAGTCCGCCCCTTCCGTAGAAGGACACACTGTACCCGTATTCCCCAGCCACGTGAATCATGTCACCTGCTTTGAATACGTCCGCGGCACGCCTCACGTATGAGTGGCCCACGACCCACACCTCCTTTTTCACAGCCGGTGATGTCTGACCGCTGGCCCGGTGATGGGTCGACTGTATAGTCCGCCCCGCCTCGTAGGCTTGCACAACTGAAAACCAAACAAAAACAAGAAGCGTGAGTACATCATTACAGCTTCACAACATGTGCAACCGCACATACCTTTTATAGCAGTTGGAGGACCAACGCCCCACACGTTTAACTTGTTCGACATTCAGACCCCTGGCTGTAGCCTCTGTAGCAGCCCCTATCCGAAAGGAATGGGTCCCAAACTCGCCGGGGTTCAAGCCCGCAGCGGCAATCGACATCGCAAGCACCCGCTGAAACTGAAACCTCGTCAGTGGGGTGGTGTCAGCGTGTCTCAACAAGGTCCCCCCCCATGATGCCACCCTTTGTGCTAAATATTCCTCTACACAACTCACCGGGCACATGGAGGACCCGGGAATCCTTTGTATGATTATGCAGTCCCCCATTGCCCCCTGATCGGTCTTGGACCTGACAAACGAGACAGTCATTGTCTCACTTCTAACCTGAACATGCTCTCGGCACAGTCCCCCCATCACATCCCGCTTGTTCCTCGCCACTAGTTCGCTTACCCGCATAGCCCCATGGAATGCCAGCGTAAAAGCGGCTCGGAATAACACTGTTTCATACTGGGATGAACACGTTGCAGGGAGTACGGATAATAACAGGGCCAACCTATCCAAACCTATCGGGCGCCTTTCATCTATTCTGCGACCCTCAAGGCGTTGCCACCCACGTAGCGCTTTTTGGACAACGAAAGACGCTGTCGAGTCCTGGATCCCATGAGCCCTAGCCACAAAGGTAATGGCGGCCCGATGCCTCTGGGCCGTAGCCACTGATTTGCCTGCCTGATGCAAAGACAGCAGGAATTTCACTACCAACTCCTCCTGGCCCCAAAGCTCCCCTCTAGCAGCCCCCAAAAAGGCCCAATAGGAACGGAACGCCCCTTCATATGCCTTCCTCGTCCTGGGTGCTAAACTCTCTCCCACGAGGTTTCGTAGTTCGGGGCACCGAGAGACCAGAGAGCTTCGGGAAAGGGTGCCGCCACCGGGTCCGCTGTGGGCAGAAAACCCCAGAAGGCCTGCATACGAAAATGAGAAAGCGCATCAGCCGCTTGGTTCATTACCCCCGGCACATGTCTTGCCTTAAATAGCACATTCAATTGCATACACAATAATACAATTTCCTTGAGCAATCTCAGAATCCATTTGCATCGTGCTGCCTGGCTATTGATACACTCAACCACGGTCATGTTATCAGACCAGAATACCACAGAGTGATCTCTGAACCCCTCGGGCCAAGTTTTCAGGGCCACCAGAATGGGAAAAAGTTCCAGAAAAGCAATGTTACTTGTCAGTCCACCATCGTGCCACCATGACGGCCATTTTTGTGCCGACCACTGAGTGCCGAATATGGCACCAAAACCAATGCTCCCTGCGGAATCCGTCCACAGCCCCAGCTCCTCAGAGGACACCGCCGGTTTGTTCCAGACAATTCGACCATTGAAATCCGCCAGAAATGCCAGCCAAATGCGCATGTCCTGGCGAACCTCTGCCGAGAGCCTCGTGCGATGATGACCCTCCTTCAGGCCGACCATGGCCTGAGCGATCGAGCGGGAAAAGGGGCGGGCCATCGGTATTACTCTTAGGGCAAAATTCAACTGTCCCACCAATTGTTGTAATTGATGTAGCTTAACCTTAGACTCACTTATACACGTTTCCAGGCATGCCCTGAATCTTAACACTTTGTCTCCTGGTAAACGAAAACAACCTTCTTCAGAGTCGAGCTCGATCCCCAGAAACTCGAGGCAAGTCGAGGGACCCACAGTCTTACCTGGTGCCAATGGCACGCCAAATTGATTCACACAAAATTCAGTCAAAGCTTGCCCACATTCCGGATCCCCGGCTGCCCCCAGAAACAAAAAGTCATCGAGATAATGCATAACATGTTGAAACCCCGTCTTCTTTGTGAAGACCCATTGTAGGAAACAACTGAACTTTTCGAAATAGGCACAAGATATAGAGCACCCCATTGGCATACACCTATCCATGTAATAGTGACCCTGAAACATGAAACCGAGAAGACGCTGGTCGTCTGGATGTACCGGGAGCAACCGGAACGCTGACTCGATATCAGATTTTGCCATCAGCGCACCGGGCCCCAGGCGATTCAATATGGCTACGGCCTCATCGAAGGATGCGTACCGCACCGAACACACTTCCGGGTCTATTCCGCATCGTTTACGGAAAGACCACGTGGGGCTGATAAATTATGTATCAGCCGAAACTCACCCGGGTCCTTCTTGGGGACCACCCCTAGAGGGGAACAAACAAAGTTAGCAACTGGTGGCACATTAAATGGACCGGCGACTCGACCTCGAGTAACCTCTTTCCCGATCTTCTCCTGTACCACGGACGTATGTTGCAAGACCGATATTTGGTTTTTACATTTCGCTACACCCTGAAACTCCCCCACTGGGATGCGGAAACCATATGAAAACCCGTTCCGCAACACCCCAGCGGAAGCGTGATCCGGGTATTCGCTGAGCCAGGGAATCATTGCCATGGTATCACTCGGAGTAGGTAAAGGCGCCCCTCGGACTATTTCAGACCTGTTTGGCGCCTCCTCTACCCCCGTTATCACCCGTTTTGGCTCTGCACATGGACTCAGGATGGGATGATTGCCCACACCCACCACATTCGTGCCTAAATTTGCATGACCCCTGGGGCCTTGTACATTTACCCCTGTTAAAGTTCCAACAAATCCCCCTTTTACCTGCGTTGCCGTTCGGCCTCGAGTGGTAGTCGTTACTCGTACCTGATCGAAAGGGCGTCCCAGCATATTGGCGGGAGGATTCACCCACGCTACTCCCTACCAATGGCAATTTCAACATACCAGTATCTTCCATTTTTGACCAAGACACAGAATCATAACAATCCCAAGTTAAGTTTTTATCATGTTCTTTCGCTTTTCTGAAAATATTATCGTAACAGAACCATTGATTGCCCTCGTGTGATACAGAATACCCCATGATCCGTGACTGATAAATCGGCAATTCGGACAGCAACTCGGGCCTACGTTCACCCATGATGGATGTCAAAATCCCCCACGCTCTGCCCCAAGTGCCAATGTTTTCATTTACCTTAAAGGCGGCCATCTTTGCGCGCCAAACACTCGGATGCATGAGCGCCTTCTGGCTTTTAACATGCTCCATCTCATAATGATCGGTAAGCAACGAGAAGATGTTTATATACTCATCTGCCCATATCTTCTCTTTAATAGCCAGAGGGACATGTTGACCCAACTTTTCCCTTCGTGAGGGTGCAGACTCATCCCTCGCAATCGGCAATGGCCGCTTACCTGAACCAGAAGCTGTATCTGCGACTGGACCTGTCCTAGGTGGTTTCTCTACCGCCGCAGCCGGCGATGATGCCTTCGCCGCTTCCCTCGTTTCACGCAGTTGCTTCATAAGCACCCGCGCATCGTCAGCCGTGGCGCCCTCGCTACCTTTACCCAACCACGCCGCTAATTGTGCTGCCAGCTCGGGCGGCATATCCTCTCCGGGCACGGGGGTGACCACCACGGGAATCGGATTCCCCTCTGCCGGCACCGGAGTTGGTTCTTCGAGTGGGGTACAGGGAACCGGGATGTCCCCCCCAGCTGCTCCCCTTCTGGGCCTCTTGCCTTTTCCTCCCGGAGCTGCTCCTGCCAAAGGACGTTTCGGTCCCCCATCCTCGTCTTTATCCGCCATTCGCTTCTTTAGGTCGGTCACCTCTTTCATAAGAACACGCAGCATCTGGTCGGTAGTCATTCGCTTTCCCGCTTTCTTGGGCATTTTCCAACAGAGTATCTGTAAAACAAACAAGAAAGATTACAATGCTCAAAATTGGCTCTTCGTTCCGTCTCGAGCTCACGTGCAGCGAGGAGGTGCAGCTTCAGAGCACAGGAACAAGAGGATGCTTTCTTGGCTTGTTGCTCCTTTTATCCGTCTTCAGGGCGGGCGTAAACCCGCCCCTGCCTGCCCCAAGGGCGTGGCCGGCCGCGTCAGTGTCTAGGCCAGCCCACTCCAGGGCGGGAAAAAGGCGCGCCCCGGCTACGCCTCCCGCCCAAGATGGCTTCCCGGGGGGATCGTGGTACTCCACCATACGTTCGGGGGGACCGAATGGTCGCCCCTTTCCAATTGTGTTGGCGGAACACAATATTAAAGGAGTTACTTTACATTGTTTATTAATGCTACCAGTAGAGCATGAAAAAAATTAGAATACTACAAGCTATCTGGAAAAGTCTTAAAAAAATGAAAGTTCTCATTATTGATGAGGTAAGCAAGGTATCAAACTTAGTGCTTGCCTTTGTGCATTTAAGAATGCAGCAAATTCTTATAACAGACTATGACGTATTATTTGGAGGAAAACACGTCATAGTTTTTGAAGATCTACTACAACTTACTCCTGTAAAAGGACAACCAGTGTTTAAAACACTGGCACATGAAGATACCAGAAAGTGTTTGGGGAGCATTGGAAATGCTAATATTTGGTCATATTTTGAGTATAAGGAACTTATTACAAATATGCGTCAGGCAAATGATGCTGATTATGGAAAAATTCTTCAAGATGTAACAATTGGAAAAGTGACAGAACATGGCAAACAAGCTTTACTGAGACAATTACTTCCCAATTTGTTTCCAAATAAAAATATTGTTCCAGAGAAAATATATATGAAAATTGCAAAAAACTAGTCTGTAATGTGCTTAATGCCAACACTGCATGAATGTTCTGTATTCAATGAAGAAATGTTAAAGTTGGAAAATGAAGAAATTATAAAATTGGAAGCTATTGATAAAATAGAGCATGAAGGAATCACTAATATTTTGACTGAAAAGTTGAAGAGGAAATTGGATTCGTTGGAGAAGCCGATAAGTAAAACTGCTGGTTTAGAAAAGAATTTGTATGCATGTGTAAACTGTAGGGTAATTTTACGTCGTCATTTGAATGTGGAAAAAGGTTTAGTAAATGGAGCAATGGGTAAAATTGTTGATTTTGTTAATTATGTAAAAAGAGATGGGATTGAATTTTTTGAAGATGAAATTTGATGAAATTCCTGAAATACAACAATTTAGTCGTTGTTCATCTCAGGTCTTGCTTGTAAAAGATTTGTATGTACGCAGAAAACAGTTTCCTATTTGTTTGGCATATGCGGTGGCCATTCATAAATCTCAAGGTTTAAGTGTAGATAGTGCTTTAGTGAATATTGGAAGTACTGTGTTTAAAGAAGGTATAGCACATGTTGCTTTGTCCAGAGTCAGAACTTTACCTGGATTGTACTTGATTCGTTTTGATGAGACAAAGGTTAGTGCAGAATTGTGTAAAAGAGTATAATAGGTTAAGAAGAGAATATGCTCCCAATTTAGGTCAATATCCAGTATTTGAAAAGCGTGTGGTAGGTAGAAAAAGAAGATTTGAAAATATCTGTAGTGAAACTGTAGAGAAAGAAAAAAAATAAGATGAAGTTGCGCCTGCAAGCAAAAAGAAAAAAGACAGTGTTGAAGAGAATGTTGGTTATCATTTTGAAAATAGTTGGTTGTGGTGTCAACTGCTATGCTAATGTAGTAGTTAATGTTGTTTTATTTCTTGAAAGTTTGCAACAGCAAATTGTGGAAAATCGGAACGAAAGATTCTGTTCATTGTTGTATTCTGTTTATGATGAATGTAGTAGTGATAAAAGTAAAATACAGAGTGTGTCTGATATTCAAAATGTTTTGGACATATGTTCTGGTTCTACTCAATTTACACGGAATATTCAGCAAGATTGTCAGGAATTTTTAATGTTTATGCTTAGTGTACTAGAAGATTAAGGTATTGCTATTGAACATATTTTTGGCCTTTCTTAAAAATGGCAACATGACTGTCAAAATTGTTTGTTTACATGTACCACTAACATAGACATTGAAAGATTCATATATTTGACTTTACCAGACTGTGAATCAGTGTCTTTTACCAATCTAGTTAGAGGAGCTAGTCAAAACATGAAGTGTAGCAAATATAAATCAGAAATATCATCAACATTATTTATACAAAGATATGGACTGTATGTTATTTGAGCTGATGGAAGAAAATTGGAAACTTTAATTACATTTTTTGTAGCTGGTCAAGTTTCAATATCAGGAAGAACTGTTGTAGCTGTGGCAATTATTTTTCATGATCGACCTTCCACAACATCTGGATATTACACTGGTTATTTAAAATGTCTGAAAGGTTGTATACATTGTATCGATACTCAATTCAATTAATTTTTAAGCAACGTTTGCCTAAAGAGTTACCAAGTTCTTACCTAATATTTTTAAAGCCAAAATTTTAAGATCAAAATTTGGCCTTTCAGGATTACTGCTGTTAAGGTAAATTCGTCTGGTGTTGTAGAGTATTTTGTAACTTAGGGTAAGAAGCTTGAAGGTAATCATGTTGTTGATATTGAGGCAGAATAGGTGTATCATGTTGTTGGTGATGTGGCTGTAGCAGGGGACATTGAAGATGAATCAAGTGGAGGTGCTTTGGATTGGTTGTAGTCGTTATAGGTGTTTGGCTGGAATTCTTGTGTAGAGTGTGTTGCCACAGTGTAGTCTGTTTCTTCTTGTTTGTTTAAGATGTACTTGTAAATATTGTGGAGAATATGGAGGGTGTTATAGCAGTATGAGGAAATGCTGTAGACTTGTTTACACTTGTAGATGGAGGGGTTCAATGTGAATCATGGGTTATGTACATGGATAGTAGGTGTTTGTACTTTTCACAGTGTTGTTGACCAGCAGGAGTTATCTGAAGTTAAGGGTGTGAGTTTGAGGATCAGTAACTTTATGTTGTGTGAATTCATGTTTAAAGAGCTGCTCCTTATTCACTTGGTGAGGTCCTTAATTGTGTTGTGGAAGATAGTTTTTTATGATATGTGGCTCTTTGGTGAGGAAGAGGATGAGCTGGGTGTCGTTGATGTAGGAGATAATATTGTAGTTGAGTTGGTGGGCCATTTGTGTGAGGGTGGCCATTGAGATGTTGAATAGCATTAACTTGAAGAATGAGCAGTGGAAGACGGTGCAAATGATGTGAGTGGTTTTGGATCTGAAGGCTGGGAGACAAACCTTCAGAGTTTCTATTGAACAACTTCTAAACTAAGAATTTCACTCATACTGTTTGGCCATGGGAAAAAGTATGTGAAACTCTTAACAACTTTTTGTTGTAAATTTTGATAACATATATTTGTAAGTAATATTATTTATAATGGATGAAAATTAATGATGGTGTTTTGTTTTTTCAAGATTGTTTGCCATATCTCATAATTACGTAAGAAATTGGTCTTAGAAAAAAACATTTAAGATTGTTATTGAGATTGTTGTTTTTTTTTTTAGATAATCTTCTTGATTGTCTTTTTTTTGCCCGCTGTTATGTGATGAGTACTATTGAACTCACTGTTTCTAGTGTATTTCAATATATTCTGAGAACAGCAAAAAAGGCATCTGAAATACTTTACAAATGATTTAGTGTTGTAAAAGATAAATTGTAACTGTATTTTTTTTGTCTTCTACAGATGATAAATTTATAGTAATTTTTTATTTAATATATTATTTTGAAGATAAGTATAACTAACTGTTAAAAATTGATAGATGGGATGTACTTCTACAGAGCTGAAGTAAGAGAACGTCCATGGTGTACATCAGTTTGTAAAGACGGTTTGTATCTTTTAAACATTTTTGAAGAAATTTAAAAAAATATATACTGAGTGTACCTGTATTCTTTGCAATTAACTACAACACATCAACTACTTTGAAACTGGTGAGGTGAATAGATATTTTGTACTGCATTTTATTATAATAGCCCTATTTTTTTTCTATAGTGATAAAAAGTGACTGGTTTAAAGATGTAAAGAAAATAAAAAACTAAAAATTCATATAAGCAATTTTAATCATATAAAGTAGTTGAGAATCGTTTTTGCATAATATTTTTTAAATGGCAAAATACTTGATAAACCTTGTTTTGTATTATGTATTAGGAAAAATGATAAAATGAAGTGTTTATGTTTTTTTTACAAGGAACAACAGCATTATAAAATTCACTAAAGGAAGAAGAACAGAACAATATGGAAAATAGTTTTGAAATTAGTAACACTCTGATTGAGGAGGTAAATATACCTTTCATGGGGAGCGAGAATGAAGATGAAAGTATTGCTGCTGGAGATATCACCTGCGATTTTTTAGATGAAACATTGGATGAGGATTTTGTTCAAGCATTAGACGACATCGAGTTTAATGATATGACTTTTGAAATTGATCATCCAGAAAATGATATTTCAGACAAAATGATGTTGGAAGCTCTATTAAATTATGAAATGTTTCAGGAATAAATGTATGATTTAAAATAAAAAATGGTTTGAGAGACTCTTCTTGTAGAATTGTAATCATTAAGGTAGTATCTAAGTACTCAGCGTGCAAAGTGGACATTAGGACATGTACTGCTTCGAACTTCTATTGATTATGTATGCACTAGCAAATATGTGTTTTATAGCTTTTATTTCCAGGTCTATAATCCTCTGTCTCCCTCCCTCTGTCTCCCTCATTCTCCCTTTCTGTTTCTCTCTTATAGTTTTCTTCTTTCTCTGTCTCCCTCCCTCTATCTATTTCCCTCCTTCTGTCTGTCACCCCCTATCTTCATCTCTATCTGTCCCTGTATTCCTCCCTCTGTCTCCCTTTCTGTCTCTCTGTCTCTGTCTGTCTCTGCCTCTATCTCTCTGCTCCTGTCCCTGTATCCGTCTCTATCTGTCTGTCTCTGTCTTTATCTTTTTCCCCCTCCCTCTCTCTGTCTCTCTCTTTCTCTACCTCCCTCTCTCTTTGTCTTTTTCTGTCTCCCTTCGTCTCTCTCTCTGTTTACCTTCCTCCTGCTTGCTCTCTAACTTTCTCTTAGTCTTTCTTCATCTGTGTCACTCACTCTCTCTGTTTCCCTCTTTCTCTGTTGCTACAAGATCGTAGAGGGGGAAGCGAGCACGTTTTGCAATTTTCTTCCAGCAAGAAACCCTTCCTTACCCCCAGCTGAAGTTGAGTTCTATACTGGTGTCTACCCTGAAAGTGTTTATTAGAGCCCTTTGCAAGAGCAGATATCTGCCGTGTAGAGACCACTAACACAAGAAAAGCCAAGCCTTGATCCATGCGCAGAGCACTTCTTCAATAGGGTTTACTCTTGCTAAATTGTGCACAGTTTTAGCTTACAACACGTCATGAATATTCTACCATCAATAAATGAGGGAGTCAGCAGAGAAAACGTGCCTTGAATTTTCAGAGAACAGCCATGGAACGTCTCTCTAATGGTTTTATGAAGAATAACTCTGACATGCACCAAAGTGAAGATAAACTATGAACGCATGCACAAAATTTTTAACTTGGCATGCATACTGTACATCCAGCTTCTCTGCAAGAGGCTTCCCTGGCTTCACTGTGCGCAGGCAGCCGAGGCCAAGCTTAAGGCTTTGTTCAGCAAGTTCGAGACACCAAAGGAATTTCCACAAAAAGAATTGTAGAACCCCGATTAACAATGAAAGCTTTTAGTGTGCTTTTATTGTAGTTGATAAACAGGCCTTCCTAAACATTTCCCTTCCTCTAGCCTTGAGATGAGAGCTGTTAGCTCTGCTGCACTTCACAGGTGTTTCAAAGATCATAGAGCAGAGTGTCAAGGAATGCCTTTTAATTAGCATCCGTTATGTGCTAAGTGGTTGTGACACACTCACTATATGTAGGCGACACAGTACTGTTGGTGCAGACAGACCATTGTGCGATGGCGCAAGGGAAAAGGATAGGAATGCACTGCATCTTATAGATATGGTGCATTGCTGCCTTTTTCTTTTGCCATAGGAAGGCCTGCTGCACATTTCTATGGCAAAATCTAGTAAATTAGGCCTATGTCAGTAGTCAAGTATTCATGGTACAAAGTAGGCTTAGGGCATAGAGTGTTTCAAACTCCTGCAGACTGTGCATACACTGTTCTATGTACCTGCATGTTTGCCCTATTTATGTTGCATTTTGCATTTTCTACCTTTTCACTTCCACCAAACACTCTGTTACTTTTGGTATAGTTTTCTAGTGACTCATTGACTACTATGTAGTAAGGCATTCACTACATTAAAACAGTAATTAGTAATTGTACAATAAGTGGTATATCCCCAGAGATATGACAGTTATTGTACATTGTGACTTCAGCACCATGGATGCATCTTATTTACAATGTGGTGCACTATGAGGCAAAAATGGCACAGATATGTAATGTATCTGTGCTGTGAAGATGGTGCATTGCTTGATTTCAATTGGAAGCGCAATACAGCTCCAGGAATGGTCTTTGGGACCTATGCTCATAATGCTGTGTCAATCCTTACACCTGCTTCAAACAGGTGCAGGGTTTTGATGCAGTATAAGCCAAAGAGTGACTGAATAAAATCATTTAGATTTCACTTAGTTACTTTTAGGAGGCGTTCCAGCGCCAGAACTCCCCCCACCTGCGCTGGAAAGCCTCCTTCTGGCGCAGTGCTTTACAATGTGATACACCTTCCAATTACGTCACATTGTAAATACCATACATTATGGCACATCATTTGCACCACCACTGCATCACAAATGTGATGCAACAGTTGTGTAAAAGAGGCACAAGGGGGTTGTAAAACTGCCCTTAACACATACAAATTCATCCAGGCAGTTTCACCAGCAGTGCAAATTGAAGCATAGACTTGTAACATATTTATATGCGTATGTTACATTCAAGTGCTTCGGACGTACTACAGTAAACTATAGGTAAACACCTTATAGATTTATGCTGTAGCACTTCCTTATAGTTCTGCACTTTCACATTCACCATACACTACTAATGTATTCATTCATTCATTCATTTATGAACTACACATTCAATCTGACAAACTTTGAGACACTAACATAGAATTATAGTTCTTTCTTTGACCAGTGAAGGTAGTTCTGAAAAGAACTCCTTTTTTGTCTTTTTTGTTCTGTTTTTTTTGTGGTAATTTTTCAACATGTTTTTTTTTTTTTTGTTTTTTAAAGCAAAAAAGTAGAACTAGGAACAAAAAAAAATGGAACTGCAACAAAGTTTTTTTTAAACTATTTTTTAGGGCAACGGTGCTCCTCTTGCCTTTTTACTATAAGATCAATTGACTGCTCGCCATACCAAAGAAGTTGTTTGCAGTCCTTGCAATGAATAGTCGCGTTGGCAAACTGAGGGACAATGATTGGATGTGGACTGCTTGGAGAAGTTGGTGGTGGTGCAGTTGAAGTACTAGCCACTGCAGCTGGAGTATTCTCTTGCAAGCTGCGTGTGGCTATCCTTGCATAGTTGTTAGGATGCAAGGTCCGAACATGACGATCCATTCATGCGGTTCCAAAAGAATATTTTTTTTGGGATCACCCCTTGAAAGAACAACTTCGCATATTTTGCAAGTTACCTTAGGAGCATTTACGTTTTTCTGCCCCTTCCTTTTTTTGGAGGGGGCTCAGTTACAAAATTTTCCAGTGAAGCATGTTCAGAAGAACTCTCAGGAAGACCAGCCATTTTTCCATTTTCTTTAAAGGACTGCAGCTCCTCAGAATATATGGTGCTCCTGAGAAAGTCCAAGTAGAATGATCAAAATGGGAGGGGTCTTTCAACAGTTGGAATAGGAAGTGTTATGAACCAATAAAATGTCTTCTTTTAAAATCACATGGCTGGGCGTACTCTTACGGTGCACTTACTGAGCTCTTACGCTGCGCTTACGCTGCACTTATGATGCAAGTACGTTGTTTGTACTGCTGGGATTTGCGTAGTTGCTTTTAAAAGTAATGTACGCTTATTAAAAGTTTTATAAAACAATTTTTATGATTATCCCACATAATGTCTTCCCTTAAATTGTATATTAAATACATGAATATATGATTTTAAACAAATAGTAACTTTTGCGGCGTGCGCATACGGTGCGACGCATATGACGTCACTCGGAAGCGTTGATGCGACGCATTACGTCAAAGCGCATTCGTAACGTGTGTGGGGTACGCCCAAAGAACGATTCACAGCTCAAAGTATTGCGCGTTCACCGTACGAGTACGGTACGATTATCAAAAAAAAACTATGAAAAAGGAATTATATAGAATTTATTTTTAATTAACATTGAATAAAAATTAATTAATAAAAAAATTGCATTTATTTTTGTTATTATTTTACAATAAGAATAAGAAATGTAATTAAAAAATAAAATACATATAAATATTTATAATTACAATTTAGGAAATTAGTATAAAAAGAAAGAAATATAATAATTAATACATTTAAAAATTATCATTTGCAAAACCTTTGAAATTCACTGAAAAAACCATAGGTTTTACACACATTATAGTTATGAATTAGCATTTTAAAAACCTTGCAAATTCACTGAAAAAACCTTAGGTTTCACACACGTTCTAGTTAGGTATTAGCATTTAAGAAACCTTTGAAATTCAATGAAAAACCCATAGGTTTCACACATGTTATAGTTAGCTACACATTTCAATCATACAAAACCATTGAAATTACCATGTTATGGTTAGTTCAGCTAACTATAACTCGGGCGCCCGCAATGCACTGCTGATGATGTCAGATACTACATCACTGATGACATCTCAAATGACATCACTGATGACATCATCCTTGTGAAAGAGTGGGAGACCTCCTCTCACCCTAGTATAACCTTTGATACACACATTCAAAAATAGAACCTAAAATTTTCTAAAGAATGGAGATACCAATACCAGTTAGAACAACCTATTCAGTAATTCCAAAATCTACATACACATCCACTCATTCACCAATAGTTCTATATAGTCACCCATGCATGTACTCACTCATCATATTTACTCATACACCTATACATCCTGTTACACACCTACATTTATACATAGAGTTATTCACACATATACTGACACATGCAAATAAACTATCAAACATCCATGTACTTGCATTTACAGCTCTACACACACCACTACACTTATTTATTCAGAAACGTACATATACAATCAGTTATAGAAACACATACTTACTTATACAGGAACTTTTCCAATCTGTTACTGTCATATATTCTTACTTATATACATCACTACTTCATACACTAGTTTAAAACATATGTACTTACTCATAAAGACACTATTGAGGCAGTCATTCAGTCACTAACACACCCATACACACACTCATCCACCCATACAGTCCTGCACACATGCTGTCTTGCTGTCTTCAAAACACAGAAAAACAGTGAGTTAGTCATTCATGCATCTGTGCGCTAACTAATACCCCCAAACAACCCATACATACACTCATTCTGATTCTCAAAAAAACAACTAATAACCCATATAGACACTCATGCAGCTACTTAATAACCTATGCAGCCACTTATACACAAAGTGAGACACTGATACAGATATTTACATATTTAAACATTACTCGCTAATACATGTATTCACTAAGATATACTTAATAAGTCAGTTATACAATCAATTTTACACCCAAAAAAATGTAGACACTTATTTACCCATTTATTCTTCCATCAACCTTTAGATATACATATATAAAAAAATATTTATTTTTCAGAAAGACACACATTCACTGCCGTATTATCACAGATTGCGCACAGGGAAACATACACATTTCAAATGCAGGCGCCAGCTTTTCAAAGTCCGAATGCTGTACTGCGCGGCAAATTACTTGATTAAATTGTTCCCATAGCGCAGATTAAATACATGTAAAGTCTTGCACAGTTCGTTATCATTTTATTCACTCACTGCTTTCTCAGCACTTCCAGCCTGCAGCTATGGAAATTCATCCTACTGCTCCCAACTTTCCTCAATCTGTAACAGCGTCACAAAGGGCAAGCAGGTCAGACTCCAACAATTAAATCCATCCAAATTGCCGAGCAACTCGAGTCTGAACCCTGAAGGGCGGCCAGTGAGACTGGTGCACGGCTTCCAGTTAAAAATTCCAAAATCTCCCTCCTTTCACCTTCAGGAAAGCTCACTGACACAAGCTGGGTTGCTGTAGAAAAATGCTTTAATGGTGAACAGCACGAGGCAAGACGTTACCACAGCCCAACGTTTCTGCCATTACAAGCCTTGATCACGGGCGGTAACTCTCTGTATCAGCAGCCCACGTGACAGGTTTTATCAGCGCGGGCCGTATTATCACAGATTGCGCACAGGGAAACATACACATTTCAAATGCAGGCGCCAGCTTTTCAAAGTCCGAATGCTGTACTGCGCGGCAAATTACTTGATTAAATTGTTCCCATAGCGCAGATTAAATACATGTAAAGTCTTGCACAGTTCGTTATCATTTTATTCACTCACTGCTTTCTCAGCACTTCCAGCCTGCAGCTATGGAAATTCATCCTACTGCTCCCAACTTTCCTCAATCTGTAACAGCGTCACAAAGGGCAAGCAGGTTAGACTCCAACAATTAAATCCATCCAAATTGCCGAGCAACTCGAGTCTGAACCCTGAAGGGCGGCCAGTGAGACTGGTGCACGGCTTCCAGTTAAAAATTCCAAAATCTCCCTCCTTTCACCTTCAGGAAAGCTCACTGACACAAGCTGGGTTGCTGTAGAAAAATGCTTTAATGGTGAACAGCACGAGGCAAGACGTTACCACAGCCCAACGTTTCTGCCATTACAAGCCTTGATCACGGGCGGTAACTCTCTGTATCAGCAGCCCACGTGACAGGTTTTATCAGCGCGGGCCGTATTATCACAGATTGCGCACAGGGAAACATACACATTTCAAATGCAGGCGCCAGCTTTTCAAAGTCCGAATGCTGTACTGCGCGGCAAATTACTTGATTAAATTGTTCCCATAGCGCAGATTAAATACATGTAAAGTCTTGCACAGTTCGTTATCATTTTATTCACTCACTGCTTTCTCAGCACTTCCAGCCTGCAGCTATGGAAATTCATCCTACTGCTCCCAACTTTCCTCAATCTGTAACAGCGTCACAAAGGGCAAGCAGGTCAGACTCCAACAATTAAATCCATCCAAATTGCCGAGCAACTCGAGTCTGAACCCTGAAGGGCGGCCAGTGAGACTGGTGCACGGCTTCCAGTTAAGGGAGATTTTGGAATTTTTAACTGGAAGCCGTGCACCAGTCTCACTGGCCGCCCTTCAGGGTTCAGACTCGAGTTGCTCGGCAATTTGGATGGATTTAATTGTTGGAGTCTGACCTGCTTGCCCTTTGTGACGCTGTTACAGATTGAGGAAAGTTGGGAGCAGTAGGATGAATTTCCATAGCTGCAGGCTGGAAGTGCTGAGAAAGCAGTGAGTGAATAAAATGATAACGAACTGTGCAAGACTTTACATGTATTTAATCTGCGCTATGGGAACAATTTAATCAAGTAATTTGCCGCGCAGTACAGCATTCGGACTTTGAAAAGCTGGCGCCTGCATTTGAAATGTGTATGTTTCCCTGTGCGCAATCTGTGATAATACGGCCCGCGCTGATAAAACCTGTCACGTGGGCTGCTGATACAGAGAGTTACCGCCCGTGATCAAGGCTTGTAATGGCAGAAACGTTGGGCTGTGGTAACGTCTTGCCTCGTGCTGTTCACCATTAAAGCATTTTTCTACAGCAACCCAGCTTGTGTCAGTGAGCTTTCCTGAAGGTGAAAGGAGGGAGATTTTGGAATTTTTAACTGGAAGCCGTGCACCAGTCTCACTGGCCGCCCTTCAGGGTTCAGACTCGAGTTGCTCGGCAATTTGGATGGATTTAATTGTTGGAGTCTGACCTGCTTGCCCTTTGTGACGCTGTTACAGATTGAGGAAAGTTGGGAGCAGTAGGATGAATTTCCATAGCTGCAGGCTGGAAGTGCTGAGAAAGCAGTGAGTGAATAAAATGATAACGAACTGTGCAAGACTTTACATGTATTTAATCTGCGCTATGGGAACAATTTAATCAAGTAATTTGCCGCGCAGTACAGCATTCGGACTTTGAAAAGCTGGCGCCTGCATTTGAAATGTGTATGTTTCCCTGTGCGCAATCTGTGATAATACGGCCCGCGCTGATAAAACCTGTCACGTGGGCTGCTGATACAGAGAGTTACCGCCCGTGATCAAGGCTTGTAATGGCAGAAACGTTGGGCTGTGGTAACGTCTTGCCTCGTGCTGTTCACCATTAAAGCATTTTTCTACAGCAACCCAGCTTGTGTCAGTGAGCTTTCCTGAAGGTGAAAGGAGGGAGATTTTGGAATTTTTAACTGGAAGCCGTGCACCAGTCTCACTGGCCGCCCTTCAGGGTTCAGACTCGAGTTGCTCGGCAATTTGGATGGATTTAATTGTTGGAGTCTGACCTGCTTGCCCTTTGTGACGCTGTTACAGATTGAGGAAAGTTGGGAGCAGTAGGATGAATTTCCATAGCTGCAGGCTGGAAGTGCTGAGAAAGCAGTGAGTGAATAAAATGATAACGAACTGTGCAAGACTTTACATGTATTTAATCTGCGCTATGGGAACAATTTAATCAAGTAATTTGCCGCGCAGTACAGCATTCGGACTTTGAAAAGCTGGCGCCTGCATTTGAAATGTGTATGTTTCCCTGTGCGCAATCTGTGATAATACGGCCCGCGCTGATAAAACCTGTCACGTGGGCTGCTGATACAGAGAGTTACCGCCCGTGATCAAGGCTTGTAATGGCAGAAACGTTGGGCTGTGGTAACGTCTTGCCTCGTGCTGTTCACCATTAAAGCATTTTTCTACAGCAACCCAGCTTGTGTCAGTGAGCTTTCCTGAAGGTGAAAGGAGGGAGATTTTGGAATATATATATATATATATATATATATATATATATATATATATATATATATATATATATATATATATATATATATATATATATATATATATATATATATCCAGTTTAAAGATAGCACTTTTTCAAGAGAAGCCACAAGCAGGAGAGTATTCCTTCGTTTTATTGGAGCCAACTTGTAAGCAAATTGCAGCTTAGAATACTGCATCAGATTCAAGCCCCCAGACGCGTTTCGGGAACCCCTGTTCCCTTTCTCAATGACCGTGTAACTGCATACTTCGAGAAGATGTTCTCCGCACAAATTAATTTCCAGAGTCCCACTCCAGTGGGCGTTGCTGCTTGACTTTCTGGGTCTGTAGTGCAGTGATTGTATCCTTTAACAAATATGACCCATGTGGGGTGATGCCAGGTTCAGTTGCTCAGTGCCGCAATTTATAGCTGCCCCCAAAGGAACTGCCTCCAATATGTTGACACCACCTTGGCGCCAGCCCTGGTCCACTTCTATGCGGCGGGCTTCTCCTCCTCGGCTGGGCTCAGCCAGTGTAAATCCATTTTAAAGGTAGCCCTTGTTCAAGAGAAGCCACAAGCAGGTAAATATTCCATTGTTTTATTGGAGTCAACTTGTAAGCAAATTGCAGCTTAGAAAATGGCATCAGATTTAAGCTGCCAGACCCATTTTTGGGAACCCCTGTTCCTTTTCTCAATGGCTGTGTAACTGCATACTTCGAGACTGTGTTCTCTGCACAAATTAATTTCCAGAGCCCCGCCCCAGTGGACGTTGCCGCTTGGGTTTCTGGGTCCTGTAGTGCAGTGATTGTATCCTTTAATGAGTCTGTCTGTCGCAGCAGCAAGTCAAACAAATGTGACCCATGTGGGGTGATGCCACATTCAGTTGCTCAGTGCCGCACTTTATAGCTGCCCCCAAAGGAACTGCCTCCAATGTACTGACACCACCTCAGCGCCAGCACTAGTCCGCTTCTATGCAGCGGGCTTCTCCTCCTCGACTGGGCTCAGCCAGTGTAAATCCATATCTAAAGATGAATATGTGATAGAGGTACTAATCATGCTGCTCTGACACCCAACAAAATCAGAACATCCAGCGCCACCACCACCAAAACCACCCCCCCGGACCACTCCTCCCCTACTACCTCAGAGGCAGCGCAAAACAATGGACGTCCCAAAATACCATATCCCCTCAACTGCACAATAGCTGAATGTTCAGCGATGTGGCAACCAACAATGTATAAGGGAGGGAACTCACGCATCAACAATAATTTACACAATCCCAAATGTACCGGTGATATGCTGTACACAACTCACTATACAAACAACAAACCTTTCCATGTGGAGATATAGTATTGATATGTGTAGTGCACTGCACAGTGGACACAACCATATTATCTGAGACACTGGGGAATATCTTGGTCATGTAGCTGTGTTTTCCCCCTTGAATTGGAAGCAGAGTTGGCTGGTCCAACGTACGCAACTCCAGCAGAAGAGTATCAATATATCGGCTACGCCTTGGGCGTGGTTCACTTGGGCAAAGACAAAAGAGTCTGCCAGAGCTATAGCCTTTACCCTGCCAAGTCGCTGCTGCCGTGACCACGGCTCTCTTCAACACAGTGCCCCTGCAAACCTACCGCACAGCACCACAGACTTATGTCTGTATCGACTACTGCCTTCGATCTACACTGCTGACAGCTGGGTTCACAACTTGAATTCTGATTTGGATCTACACTACGGTCAACATTGAATTTAGCCTTGATTTCTTTAATGCAGAGACAATTGTACTCTATGTCTTCAGATTTTGTTAAAGGATGTGACAAAAAGCATTCCTCAATGTCTGTGCTGACTACTGCCTTTGATCTACAGTGCGGACAGCAGGGTTCACAACTTGAATTCAGCTTTCGATCTTGTCATGGCTAGGCAGAGATAGGCACACAGAATAGGACAATACAACGCTGTATGAAAGAAGTAGACATAAAAAATACTACATCTCCCATAACCCCTAGGGAGAGCTGGTCAGAGCACCTGACTAGGATACATAAGCCCAACCCTTGCTACACATGGGCCTTGTCACTCGTGAAAACTTTCTGTCTTGAAGGAGAACGAGAATACCGGATCGCATCATAATGCCTGTTGTTTTGTGGAGTACTGGCAGCGCTTACCTGAGGATGGCTGCCTTCCTGCCTTGCCAGTGCTGTATATTTTAAATCTCTCTTCTGTAGGCATCTCTATCGCCGCGCTGTGGTATCCACACCCATCCTTCCTTGCCTGCTCACTGCAATAGCCGCACTCGCCATCAGACGTCAGAGTCAGGGATACTATTACCGAGTAGCGTCTCATAACCTGACCCGATAGAATCAATTTTTGGTTATTCAGCGTAGCAGCATCTGAGCTGCGCTGGGTGCACGTTGAAAATAATTCTCCCTTCGCTCTGAGGATGCGCCTGGGATATTGGAAAACTACATGAACCGGCTTTCCGCCAGGAAGAACGTAGAAGCTACTGTTTCTTGAATTCCTTACATTTTGTATAACTTTGGAGTAAAAAGGAATTAAGTGCTAGGGAGCGCTTCATTATTAGTTGCATAAAGACCCTTCTCATACAAGCATTGGTAAGCACAAATGCTTGGGAGTGACCTCAGTGATTTATATTTGAGGTACCTGGTGAAACAAAGCAACCACAATGATTGTGTGACCTTAAACACTAAGAGGATTAACTTCAGTCAGATAAGTACCTCATTTTCTGTGGACTAGACTATTTTTCTTTATTTTTTCTCTTTTGTGCCAGTTTCACCTTGGGAGAAGTACAGCTGTTATTTAAGTGAGTACATTACACATAAGGGTTTCCTGTGGGTTCTATGCAGGGGGAGAGTGATCTTATGTTTTTTTGTGTTTCACTTACAGGACTTATGGGGTGGAGTGCAGGAGAGTGAGGTCCACATCATCTGACGACATCCCTTATTTTATGCCAAACAGCTGCAACTCTATTGTTTCTTTTGTCCGTTTTTTCCCTTTCCCCTGTGGTGGTATTATCATTGCAGTGTTAAATATTACTCATGGGTATTTCCATCTCGGGGAAGGGATCAATTAGCATCACCGTCATTCGCGCTGTATCTGACTGAAAAGGTTAGTGGTACCTATCTCTGTATGACAGATAGATCTACACTACAGACAGCATGGAATTCAGCCTTGCATTTATTGCAGAGGCAATTAAACTTTAGGTCCTCAGATTTTGTTAAATGATGTGACAAAAAGCATTCCTCAATGACTGTGCTGACTACTGCCTTCGATCTACACTACGAACAGCAGGCCTCACGATTCAGGTGGAATGGTGATTGCAGATGTAGCAGTCCAGTCGGCAAGATACATTGTACTAGTGCCACCCGCCCTGCCAGTGCATCATTGCAGGGTGCGCACACGCATAGTTTTTCAGGTGCCACTAACTCACTGCACCACAAGTCATCGCCACATGACCTTATTAAGGCACAATTCTTTAGACAGAAGACATTGCTCCTAGTAAGGCCCGCCCTGACCACGCATGATCGCAGGTTGCGCATACGCTGAGCAACAGAGGTATTAGTAACTCAGTGCACCATAAATCATTGCCACGTGGCCTTATTAAGTCAAAAAACATTGATACCAGTGTGGCCCCCCGGGCCATGCATCATTGCAGGTTACATACACGCTCACTGCCAAATGTACTACTAACTCAATGCACAATAAGTCATTGCCACATGGCCGTATTGAGGCAGAATTCAATAGACAAAAGACATTGGTCCGAATGCGGCCCCCCGGACCACGCATCATCGCAGGGTACATGCAAGCTGAGCGCCGACGGTACTACTCACTCAGTGCACCATAAGTCATCGCAAAGAAAAGTGAACAGTTTTATGTCAGCAATGAGGCATACAATCATTCAAAAATCGAATTGAGGCAGAATGAAATAGATAAAAGACATTAGTCCGAGTGCGGACCCTCCGGACCAGGCATCATTGCAGGGTACATACACGCTGAGCGCCAAATGTACTACTAATTCAGTGCACCATAAATCATCACCACATGGCCTTATTAAGGCAGAATTCACATGGCAAAAATCATTGCTACCACTGCAGCCTGTCCGGACCACGCATCATCGCAGGCTCCGTATAACCTGGTTGCTTTAGGTGCCACTAACTCAGTGCATCACTTATCATCGCTGGCTGCAAACACGCTACATTGCTAATACCGTGCAGCTCTACTCAATGCCACATTGCCGTGGGCCCTTGCTAACCGCTGCCTACACTGCAGTTATCAAGGCTCACAATTAATTTAACTCTTCATTCATTAATTGCAGAGTGCAGTACAAAACTAAGTATAGCGTCCTTCAAACCTACACAATATCCTTTTAGTATCCTTCCTTAAAGAACCTATTTTATATCAAATATAGGTTTAGTACAATAATCAAATTCATCTTGCAAGTCCAAACAAACACTGAATGGCAGTCTACACTGCGGACAGCACAGCTCACAATTTGAACTATATTGTCCCTGAAACCTACATGTTTCGACAATGTATTGCATACATGTTTCATCTTTTGTTCAAATCGCGATTACACATGACTCAGTCGAGTAGGCAACAGACAATGCTCCTAGTGCCACCCGCCCAGATTATGTATCATAGCTGGTTCCACCGACGGTGAATGCTTCTGATGCCCCTACCTCAGTGCAGCACAACTCATGGACCCTTTATGACAGAATGTTTTTTTTTGGATTTCAGATCTGCCGCCCCTACCTCAGTGCACCACAAGTCATGAACCCTTTATGATAATATCTTTTGTGGATATTTCACATGTAGTGCTCCTACCTTTGTGCAGCACAAGTCATAAACCTGTTATGATGGAATATCTGTGTGTGAGTTGATCATTACTATTGTACTTGTTACCAACAGCAACAATACCCGGAGGGCTAGCTTACACTCACCCCACATTCACCCAGTACAGACATAACAGGACATGTGACCCTGGTAATAAAATGGAGTCGAGCACATGTGCCTGTACCCAGTTCTATTATCTATCTGTGTCTGTGTATTCAATATGTTTGTAAAATGCTGCCCCTGGGCCCTACCACATTACATTGTGCTGTAAACAGCATATGCTACCATCTTACCTTTGGCAGTAGGAAAACTTTGGTTATGTAACTTTCTCTTGCTCATTCTACAAGTACGAACCTAGAAACTGGATCATTAGAGTACTGCAAGCAAAGTGTATAGTACATTTATAAGTGCCTGCGATTGCCAGAGTTTTTGTTTGTTTTTTGTATCATATATATATAGCGCGAACTCAACCCAAAAGTATTTCAGCGTTTTACATGAGCCCCGGTTTACATTACACTTTCAGGCACGTGGAGATTACGTGATTTGTCTACAATAACAGGATGTGGACAGGACTCCGAGGCTCAAACACTGATTTTCAGCACCAAGTTCGACAGTGTACCCGACTGATCCCAAGAGTATATATGTTGGCGCAGCCTAACTCCGACCACAAGCCTTACTCTAATTAGCTGCCCTTCATGTGCTAAAAACTGCAACCTGAAGTTTTCATAGCCCTGTATTGCTATAGCTACAACACTCCACTGAATGTGCATTAAACATTCATATCCACAGAAATGCGTCATGTCCACCATCTGTTATGTGTGGAACTATGGATGAATAGAGGGTCAGTGATACCCCGTACCTTCCATGTTGGCCATGTTCTGGCACTTGGCTGACATAATGACACATTTGTGTTTAAGACACACAAATCAGCTGATTTCACATATAGCTCACGACGGAGCCACGCCCATAGCTCCGAAGTCATTCTTCACAGCCTCACGCAGCACTGGCATACGTCATGCCAGCCCACTACGCTTATGCAAAAAGACAACAACGCTATATGGCCCAGATTTTCATTGCAGTGATCTGCTAGTCACAGATCTACTTGTCAGAACGGCACAGACACTCTCTCATGGCTATTATACACCCACACCACACCCATCTAGCAAAGGCATCACAGGACATGTGACCCTACCAATAAAAAAGAACAGGCACACATGCTCTACGCTATATTAGAGTTGCTCCCATCGCATGCGCTGTGATGGCCCATCCTGGTGGTTCGAAAACCTCATGGAGGCCCGAACCATCGAACAGGGGGGCCCACCACCACATGCGTTCCCTCTTTGGTCACAGAGTTAGTGGTACCGCAAGGACTGAGTGGGTGAGCAATCTGTGATGATGATGGGTGCACGAGTATGTCCTTTGCCATAGTGATATCAACACTCAGCAACAAATATGAGAATTCTTAGTGGCAGAGTGGGACTGCATGATGTAGAAGGTGCCCTGTCTACAAAAAGCTGAGCAGTGAGGCCTGGGCGCGCAGGGGGGGGATGGGTGTAGATTGGGTGCAGCAAACTGGTACGAAAAGGCATCACGCAGTCCTATATACCCTGTCTTACTCCATTTTGATATTTTTTTCCAATAGCAAGACAGTTTTTATAGTCGGCCAAATGTCCGTCGCTCCCACATCTGTAGCAAAGTAGATGAGTATTTATTTCTTTATAATATGTACCCTTAAATTTACCATCTTATTTTGACAACCTTTCCTTTCTCATTTGTTTTAGGACTCGCACCTGCGTTATTGTGCCCAGTACAGCTCGTGCCTTTGTTGCAGTGCGCAGCACTGCTCTCGCAGCGCAACACATTTTGTAAGTAAAAAAACAGGGATATTAACCTAACCAAGGAATCGCACACGGTCGTGCGTGTGCGTTTTCTTCATTGCTACCCCATTGGCCTTTGTGTGCGACTTATTCTAAAAGACTAACCGCAATTGGGCAGAGGCGGGTGCATTGCTCCGCCCATGGCCTATAGGTGTCTATTACGTGCTTGCTGTGCATAATAGACACCAATAGGACATGCGGTTTCAATTATCGTGCCCAGACACGGGCGTGATAATTGAAACCACGTGTGTGGCATCGCACTTGTTTTCTATAGCCAAATGGAAAACATTACTACTTCTAGTAATTGTTGATAAATTGAAGCTCATTAAAATAATTGAGACCGTGCAGATGGTGGTGTTTTAATGGGGGAGGGAGGGGTGTGAAAGGGCGGTGTTACTATACTCCACATTAAGATACTACCAATTACCAGTCATAATATCTTCCTACATGTTATTCTTGTTAAAGAATATGTATCATACATAATGGTTCCTGCAATATCACTTTAAGTTCAACTCTATCATAGAACAAGCATTTGCAATGCAATAGGTCTTGCATTATTAAAGTTTGAGTTATTGGTGTTGCATTATTTAGCAATGTCAATAGCTCAAACTTTAATAATGCTTGTTTTTAAGTCGGTATGGTGTGTTGCGAGCATCGAAGTATGTAGACACGAGCGTGACATTCGTGTCACAGCTTGTGTCTGCTTTGTGTCGCTTTCGGAATGTTGTGTTTCAAATAAGAGAAAGGTGAGAAATATAAATTAACGGCGGCTCAGTCATTCTTGCTTTAAGTTTGTTGCACACAAGACATGTTCTGAGGATCAATTTACATCAACAGAATTACTATCTCTGTATTTTCATTCCTACATTTTGGACTTTTCTACAATTACTAATTCTCTACTATCTTTTAGATGTGGCGCTTCAGGGTGCACTATGTCCCGGCATGTGGTGAGAGACACACCAATGACAGAAAGGTGAGCTGCGGGTATTCTCTTCATTGTTACTCTCTCACTCTCTCTCTCTCGCTTCCTCTCTCCTTTGATGAACGAATGACGCACAATCTTATCTTCCTTTTTAACTAAAAGGTTGTGTTTCACGAATTGGTGTCCCCCCAACACCACAAGAGCTCAACATCTGTGGAATCTGAGATGATGCGTGGCCATCCCAACAATGCCTGAGAAGGTTGCTTTGGCACGTTGTGGACCCTCTTTGAAACATACTGATGGCACAAGGTGAGCAGAGAAGCTTCTTTCCACAGTAGCGAGAAGTCACATCTGGGCTGTGAGAGTGGAAAGTGTGCCGCAACCTGAGGCGTAGGAATGTACAATCACCTCCGGGCAGTGGGAGTGGATGGGGTGCAGCAGTCTGGGTGTGCAGGAATGGGCACTCACCTCCGGGCACTGGGAGTGGATAGGGTGCATCAGTCTGGGTGCACAGTAATGGGAAGTTACCACTGGACAGTGGGAGTAGATGATGTACAGCACCCTGGGAGGAAAAGAGCACACAGACACATCCTTGCAGTGGGAGTTCATGGAATACAGCAGCCTGGATGCACAGAACACAGAAATATGCATGTGCACTTGTATGTACACTGTAATTACTAATTCTATACTATCTTTCAGATCACTAAACTTGAGGGTGCACTCTGACCCGGCATGTGGTTGTACACACATCAGTGGCAGAAAGGTGAGCTGCAAAGATTTTCTCCAGTGTGAACACTTCCTCTCCTACTCCATCTCTTCCTTCTCTCTCTCACACTTTCTCTTCTTCTTAGTTGCTTCCTCTCTCTGTCGTATTCTTTGTTTCTCTCTCTTCCTCTCTCTCACTCTTTCGCTCTCCCTCTTCCTCTCTCTCACACTGTTTCTCTTTCTCTTTACAAGTTGTGAACCCTGCTGTCTGCAGTGCAGATTAATAAATCAAGGCTGAATTCAAAGCTGTCTGCAGTTTAAATCCAAATCAGAATTCAAGTTGTGAGCTCTGCTGCCTGTAGTGTATGCAGCAGGTACGCGGAGTGGCTGCATGTATTTAATTTTAAGGACTTCTTAAACCACAGTCTATCTTGCAGAAACCTGTGTCCTAGACAAACGGGTGATGGAGGGTAAACACTAAGAGCTGAATGCAATAGGCCAACGCTCTGTCTCCTCCTCCCTCTCTTTTTTTAACTCTCCCTCACTTTCTCACTTCCATCCACTGCCCCTCCCTTCTTTTTTCACTATGATCCTTTCAATCGAACTAACTTTCTTTACCTCTTCCACTTAGCACACATACTTTTGTTTCATTTTTGTCCTGCAGTTACCTACGCTGCTTCCACTGCAGTCCAATTCACGTTTTTTTTATTATTCTGCTCTTTTAAAGTTACATTTCTATTTTTTTCCGTTTTAATAAAGGTTACTTTTAAAAAATGAATAAATAACTAAGGGCCAGATGTAGGTAAGTAACATTTACCGAATCTTAATTACCGAAAATTACCGAATTTTACCGATTCGGTAATTAAGATTCGGTAAATGTGAGGGGTTGGTATGTAGGGAATCCAGATGTTCCCTTTTACCGAATCGGTAAAATTCGGTATTTACCGATTCGGTAAATACCGACCGGTAATGCCCCATTCATTCCTATGGGCTTTGAAGCCCATAGGAATGAATGGGGCATTACCGGTCGGTATTTACCGAATCGGTAAATACCGATTCTGACAAGGGTGCAGGGGGTGTCACTTTGACACCCTCTAGCACCCCCAAAAAAGCTTCGGGGGCCATGTGGCAGGCATACCTGCCCTAAGGGCAGGTCTGCCTGTCATATGGCACAGGTGTGCATGCACACATGTGCAAGCACACCAGAATCGGTATTTTACCATCAAATAATATTTGATGGTAAAATACCGATTCTGTAATGCTTGTGGGACTCAGAAGAGTTCCAGCAACATATCAATTTTACCGAATCGGAAAAAATACCGATTCGGTATTTTACAGAATCGGTAAATTTACCGATCGGTAAATGTACCGATTCTGTAAAATACAGGGCCCTACATCTCAAATTGCATTTACCGGTCGGGACCAGGGTTCAATTACCCCACCTCGGCGGGTCTTGGGCTCAAAAATTCCACGGACCTGATAATTCTCGCCTCAGTGCCTATTCCAATCATGGAGTCCCACTCTGCAACTCCGGGCAATAGCTTGCTTAATCTCCACAACGGCCCCCACAATGCTAAGGATGCCTGGCCTCCACCTTGGGGGTTCCCAGGATTGGACGCCTCACAGGGAAAGCCAGGATGGGTTCCACAGCGGTATTCGTACAAGCGCCTTGAGACCCTTGCAGGTGAGTAGTGCGCTATACAAGTATCAATTTACATTTGCACATGAACGCTGTGTAATCATACAACTTCAAGAGTTCTATGAGTGTATTACTTTATAACCCCATAAGTACTGCCCGTGTGATTACAGAACAAATAAGGCACTGCCTAGGACCACCGAGGCTTCAGGGACTGCCAAGGCCCACCCTGCATATTTAAATAAAGATTCTGAGTATGACGATCCCCGGACTTAAGTTCACCTCAAACTCCTCGAACAATTAATAAACAATACCCGGGAAGGTGGCACTCTCCTAGACTGCAAAACAACTCTGTACCTTCCATGCACTAGTCACATGTGACTTTAACACACTACTTGATTTGTAAAAGAATAAGTGCCCGGGCTCAAAGTGTTACTCAGAAAAGAATGGTGTTTATAACTGGAAGTGTAATACCCGGGATGAATCTTTACCAGCTCTTCTACCTTTTCAGAGGTCCTGGCTATAGGGAAGCCATCATATTTCCCCAGGGGCCTCTACATGACAGAGGGGAAAGCAAACAGAGACGAAGGAGCGCTCTGTACGTTAGGAGCAAAAGGAGTACATAACTCTTCAAATTAACCTCAAGAGCGGGCGCAAGCAGCAGCCACTGGCGTTACAAAACCCCATGTACAATTTGCGTACTCTATGCTCGTCAGTGGGCAATTCTTTATCGATCCCAATCAAACACTGTTGTTTCACATTTTGTGAAATGCTTCTCAGTGTTGGCTTCACTAAATTCTTTGTGCCTATTTAAGTGGGAGATGGAATTGTCGGCATGCCAAAACTTAGAGAAATTACCAACTACCACTAATTTTTATTCTTCCCGAGGGCCCAATCCCCCGAGACCTATATTCAACGTTGGGGACTGTGGAGGGAGCACCAATGCCCCCACGGTCCCAGTCAGCTCCCCGGGTCCTTCGGGAGCCGCCATTGCTTTTCCACAAGGGAAAATATGCAGCTTCCTGTGTGGAAAAGCAATCTGCTTTGCATTTTGAAAGAGAGAGCAGGTTTCCCAGCTCTCTCTTTCAAAATCCAAAACAAGTTTGCTATGGCAGGGCGGGAGCATCGGCTCCCACCCTACCATAGCAAATAGCTGTGTCTTGAGGGTGGGCACCTGGAGACACTGCAGGAGCTGCTCCTGGGGGGTGGAGGTCCTAGGGCCCTTGATGGCTCCAAGAGGGGGCCCATGTGGCCCCCTCCCACAATCTAAAATGCCCTGGGGGGAGATGATCCTTGGGTGGGGGCCTTTGAGCCCCCACCCACTTTTTTTAAAGCCCCGGGGAGTAGCGGTCCCCGGGGCTGTGAGGGGGGCCTTTGAGCAATGGGCAATTCTTTATAGATCCCAATCACGTTTTGTGAAATGTTTCACAGTGTGGGCTTCACTAAATACTTTGTGGCTATTTAAGTGGGAGGCAGGATTGCCGAGATGCCAAAACTTAGAGACTCCTAATTTTACCGTAAAAAAAATTTGCACCTACCACTAATTTTTATTCTCCCCGACGACCCCATCCCCCAAGGCCTAAATACAACATTGGGGACCATGGGGGGAGCCCCAATGCCCCCACGGTCCCAGCCGGCTCCCCGGGTCCTTTTGGAGCTGCCATTGCTTTTCCACAAGGAAAAATATGCAGCTCCCCGTGTGGAAAAGCAATCTGCTTTGCATTTTGAAAGAGAGAG
Source organism: Lissotriton vulgaris (assembly GCF_964263255.1). NCBI lineage: Eukaryota > Metazoa > Chordata > Amphibia > Caudata > Salamandridae > Lissotriton > Lissotriton vulgaris. The sequence continues at coordinate 38,112 of NW_028246430.1, read as the reverse complement.
CAGGTTTCCCTGTTCTCTCTTTCAAAATCCAAAACAAGTTTGCTATGGCAGGGCAGGAGCATCAGCTCCCACCCTACCATAGCAAATAGCAGTGTCTCGAGGGTGGACACCCGGAGACACTGCAGGAGCTGCCCCTGGGTGGTGGAGGTCCTAGGGCCCATGATGGCTCCAAGAGGGAGACCAAGCGGCCCCCTCCCACAATCTAAAAAGCCCCGGGGGGAGATGATCCCCCACCCACTTTTTTGAAAGCCCCGGGGAGTAGCAGTCCCCAGGGCTGGGGGTCTTTGAGCCCCCACCCATGTATTTTACTGGGGGAGTGGCCTTTGGGCCACCCCCACCCATTTATTTTGTAGCCCCGAGAGGGGTGTAGTTCCCAGGGCTAGGGGCCCCCTCTGGGCCCCCATCAAATTTAATATTTTAGCTCCCGGGACTTGACCCACCGGGGGCTAATTTTTAAACAAGCACGGCAGCCTGCGCTTCATTTTTATGTTTTAATGCTGGATCCGCACACCCTGCGCACAATTTTCCATTTTTGAAAATATACATTTTTTTTGCCCCTGTGGGACCCCCTAAACATGTCTAGAGGGTCAGGATATTTCTACCCTGCCCCCTTTACAAGTTTTGCACACTTGTTCCACTGATTTCTTGAGCCTTGCTTTTACCGAGGCACAAAATGGCTGGCAACACTTCCTGGTTTGGACTGTTGACAGACAGTTGACAACCAATTAGAATGCAGCGCGTGATCCTAAGGGTGCGCTCAGAGTGCACTCAGGATGCGCGGATCCACAGTGGACATGGATATATCTATGATTTTATTTTTGATTTTCTTCGCAACTACTGAATGGATTTACACCATGTGACCATAAAGCAAAAGTCTGAACCAAGGGCTACCTCTAAGCCAAATGTGGTGCAATTCCGTTCAACAGCTCGGGCTGTAGCTGCGAATAACGGTCCCTATTAAAAATTGCATGGGGAAAACATATTTTGGAACCCCCCCTTTTTTCTCAGCCCCCGCTTGACAAATCACCCCAAGACTTTCAGGATAGGAGAGTTGCGTTCTAATCTAGGACCCTGATCGATACTGTGACCTTATGCCCCTATACGGCTATAAATCCATTTGTTCCCTATATTGGCATAACCGATCAAATGCAATATTCAGAAACTCGTCTCTGGCCTCACACGAACAGAGCCACATTTCAGAATCGCTTCCTCTGCCACTTCCTTTGCAGCTAATTAGTGCAATGACATAGCAGAAGTTACTATCTAAGATTCCTAGATTAACACTCCGAGTTCATCAACAAGATAAAAACTCAGCAACCTGGGAAAGCCCCGCTTGCTATGTTTTGATTAGTAATAGAACTCTAATGAGCACTGATAGACGATCACTTCCTAGTGACATCTTTATTGACGTCTTATGTCCAAAAACGTACGTCAAACAAGGCACCTTTCAGGTATAAATATTACCAACGTTGCCTTAAGCTAGCTGCTGTTTCGCTGAAGCTGAAGTTGCTGTGTTATGCTGATGATAGCATCGCTGCTATCACTAATGCTATCACTGCTAACGAGCGAACAATGGTGTGGTGAACTTAGGAGCTGAACAGCTATCCCCTGCAAGAGCCCAGCAGATGCAAGCTGCCCACGGACGCTGCCCCTCCTCCTCTTCCTCGACGCGCTGAGAGAGACGCTGTCTTTTCTCCTGCAGAGAAATCCAGCTCCGGCGTTTCCAGTCTACTCTTGCGAGGGACTGGGATATCGAGCTCCCTGAAGGAGATACCAGACCTCCATCATTCTATTCCAGAGGTATGGTGTTGACTAAACCCTTAGAGAGAATTCTTGAAGGAAACCTTGGCAAAACCAACTTAACTTAAAGCTACTTACTTACTCCCCTCCCAAGTATTAGGCTTAGGTCAGGTACACTGGGGTAGGCGTAGTTAGAAGCACCAGTTGAGTATTTTAGCCTAATGTATATATGAATGTATATATGTTTTATTCATTTTAAACCATTGTATGGCTAAGAAACCATATCAATGCTTTTACAGTATTATTTCGCAATACTCATCTTACTGTACGTACTTTTTATAATAACAAGTCTTGCAATTGTGGCAATTCATTTCTCTTGTACGAGAAGAAAGACTGTTCAATAAATGTTACCCTTTATTGAAAACGCCCGTCTCTCTATTCTCTGCATATTGTGAAAGTAATCTGCACAACCACTGACTGAGTAAAATAACTGTCTATTGTTTCACACGACTCTAGAGATTGACTCTTATCTGAGGAGCAAAGTTGTCATGTTGCACGGTTGTTGGAAAACTGTATCCCTTCTTGTCTGTACCAAGGAAGCTGATCACTTCCTATTCAGAGAAGAAAGTTTCCAGTGACCTTTAAACTAGTTGGTAAACACCCAATTAAGTTTAGCATAGTCAGTAGAGGCCTGGAAGATCTGCACTTCTACGTCGATACTACTGTTAATGTTATTCCAATGCGCAGGGCCTATTGGGAAAATAGGAACTACACTACATGGCGCCCAACGTTTTGTAAGGCGATAAACTAACGCAAGATGTTAGAGTAACTCAGTCGTGCATTTTTCACACAGACCCCTTTTTCCCGTAAATACTCCAAGAGATGTCTGGAGTGGGTGAAAGGTTAAAATCCGCCCGACCTTAGTAGGAAGAGATTCCTATGTAAAGCTCTGGTTTATTCAACGTTGAAGGATACAGTGTTCAAAAATATTGTGCACCTAATCTTTGTCTCCTTGGAGACCTACTCTGCAAAACCTGCATTTATAAAATGTCAGTGTTAAACAACGGAACTGGGTCCGCAGCAGATGCGACTCAGCAGGGTCCCGACGGGACTACTGAACCAGGTGCAATAATCATCTCGGCACATTTAAGAAAATCTATAACTTTAAAACTTATAGAAAATGGACTGACCACACAAGGTGGCACAGTCGTCTTCATGATAGAGGCACACGAATATCGGCAGACAGAGGTTTTCTATTCATGGATGGCCGCAACATACGAGTTCCTCTACTATACAGTAGAGGATCCACCGGAAGAGTACGCTCCTTTCGAGGAGACTGAAATCCCATTAAAATACCAAGAACATTTACTTTGGTTTAAAGGCGCCCTAAAACATAATGATCGGATGGGTGACGGTACAACGCGTACCGTCACAACGCGTACCGTCACAACGCCAGCTGTTACAATGCGTCCCTTACAACGCAAGTCGTTACCCCGACTTGCGTTGGGGGCGCGGATATCGAATAGTATAATTTACTATTCTAACACCAGTCCCCGTGGACACTAGGGAAGGTGTTGGCATAGTAAATTTACTATTTTTAATCTTCTAGCGCCCTCCAGCGCAAGTCGTGGTAACGACTTGCGTTGTTACGGACGCGTCGTAACAGCACTGCGTTGAAACATCCGCGTTGTAACGGATGTTTTCCTAATGATCATATTACCAGGCTCGGTCCACTAGGTAGACCAGCAGCAACGTGGCCGGTTCTAGCCAGCTACACACCACATCCGGACATTGAGAAAATGTCAAAAGAAGAACTCTTAGGTAACATAAGAGAATTAACAAAAGCATATAGAGAGTTAGTAAAATTATTTATTAAAAATAATTCAAACACTCCTAAAAAGAGCTGGGATGGAAATAAACAATCCACTCCCAAGGAAAAAGTTTTCCAGTCCAGAGGAAGGTCTCCTAGACGGAGGGAAAGAACTCCGACTCGAGAACACCAGTCTCCCCAGAGGGAGCCCTCTGAGAAAAGATACAACCTTAGAAATAGGGATAATTTGAAAAAACCTGATAAATATCAAAGTATTGATACACGTCCCTCTCGATCTTTTTCGCAGAAATCAGAAAGAAGAGGACGGTCAGACCCAGGAGAGCACACCAAGTCCAAAGACAAGGAACCTGCTCAGAGTAAAAAATCTCAATTTCCAAAAAAGAAGGTAGCCAGTATTAGAGTAATCAACCATGCCGAGAATACTGAGGACATAGTTGAAAAACGGGGAGTGGGCACAGACAATGCTAGACAGTGCAGCAGAAATCAGTATAGCCCGCAAGATCTTGATGAGTCATCTGGAGACAGTGGACACGAATGAATACATTCAGGTTTAAACTGCCGACACCAGACTTAGCGAGCCCCATAAGATATACGAAATTACATTGCGTATAGAGGGTGATAAGACTAGGAAAATAAAGGGTCTATTTTGGGATAAACTCTCAAAAGGCTATGATATTCTGTTAGCTGCAAAGGATTGGCCCCCAGAGTTTGTCAGGGAGTGCCCTCGTGGTGAAGAAATGATTATGCCTGCCTTCTCGAATCACATTCCGATTCACAAAAAATATACTTATGCAAGGAAATGGGCAGTAGCCCAGGCATCGGCATTATATAAAAATCATGTAGGATGGGATGAGGACTCTCCTCCTCACAAAATCCAAATAAAAAATAAACCAACTGCCCAACGGCAGTATCCCATAAAGCAAGAAGCTAAAAAACAAGTCAGGGAGATCTTAGATCAACTTGAATACCAGGGGGTGATTGAAACATGCACCTCTCAAATTAACAATCCTTTGTTTCCTGTCTCATATCGTCTAGTTTTGGACTACAGACACCTTAATGCATGTTGCAAAACATTTGCAGTACAAAATTCGCATAGTGCTGCACTAATGAACAACATAGTTAGGAAAAAGTATAAAACAACATTAGACATATCTAATGGTTTCTTTTGTGAAAACATTACACCAGAAAGCAGGTATTTGACCGCTTTCTCCATAATGGGGTCTCAGAAAAATTTCTGTAGGCTCCCACAGGGGTTCAAGAACAGCCCAGGACTATTCTCAGCTAGAGTAACAGAGTTACTACAAAGATATGATGATGAGGCATTATCTTACGTAGATGATATCTATCTCACAGATGACGACTTGGATACTCACTTGAAAAGAGTGAACACCATTATACTTGGGTTCGCAGCAGAGGGTTACAAATTCAACTTTAAAAAGTCTCGAATTGCCCATCTGACAGTATTATTTTTAGGATACGAATTATCAAGTGAAGGAAAAAGCCTAGCGGACAACTTCTTAGAGAAGTGCGCTGTACTCCACGCACCGAAAACGCTGAAGAATTTACAATCGATTCTAGGCTTTCTGAATTTTGGTAGAACTTACATTCTAAATTACGCAGAGAGGGTTAAACTGCACTACGAACTAATCAAACCTGATTTTAAACAAAATCAATTGGACTTAAAAAACACACAGAAATTTTGAGATCACTGCAAACAGACATGTTAGCAAAAACAAAATTAGATACACGTGACAACACACGCGATCTTGTAATCCGAGTCATCCCAGGAAGATGCGGATTCACGTACCTGACCTCTAATGAGGGAGAAAAGGTACCAATTTCAATTAAATCTCACTTGTACACACAAGCAGAAAAAACATTCAGTCACACAGAAAATACTGTGAAAGCAGTAGAAATTGCATTAGCAAATGAACGAGAACTAGCACATGGCAAAAGGATTAATATCCTCACAGCGGAATCCGCCTTCGAGGCGCTATTCAGCCCAGTAAACCTGCCTACAGTGTCACTGGATCCGAAATGGATACAGTGTATAGATTCTCTAGGAGCGGAAGACGTGAAATACTATTTCGCCCCGCAATTCGAAGAACTGAATAATTTAGAATATGAAGAAGAATATCCTCTGCCAATTGAACTTCTGCCTCTCCCACAGTACGTCTGTATAATCTATACAGATAGATTTGTACAGCATTTCAACGTAGAGAGCAAATCCTACAATGCAGCCTACGCGATTGTTAAAGGTCGCTGCATGAGCGGTATATTCAGACCGAAAATAACAAAAACTGAATCAGTAAAGTACTGTTCGGCTCAGAGAGCTGAAATCAGATCTTTAAAGATGGCGCTCGAAAATGCAAAACGTGAATTCCCCACACTTATCGTGTGCGATTCTCATTTATGCGTCAACTCTTACAATAATAAGTTGCAGAGCTGGATTGAAAACGATTACAAAGATGACACAGGTGCCACAATAAAGCATAAATTGCTCTGCAACCAGGTAGCTCTTTTACAGAAAGAACTACAAAAGACTCACGTGATACATGCACAGAGTCTTCAACGTGATGGCGTTCACGTTGCAGGGAATTCATTGGCTAATACAGCCACAGCGGAAGCAACTAAACCGGCTTCCGTAGCCACAAAAAAGCGTGCAGAAAAATACATAGACGGGGAAACCATGCTGGCAGTAAAAACGTCCGTAAAAGGCGACTGTGCAGCACTGCCCGTGAACTATCCACTCAATTATGCATACATAATCGATGCAAACTCCGTTCCTTTTGCTCGAATCCCTGGAGTGGGGGATAGGGTAATTCCAAACAGGGACCGGAGGGGCTTCCTCACACAGGAAGCACATATGGGGTTGGGTCTGAGACACCAAACAATCAGGGACTCTCTGAGAGAATTGCAATCAGAGTACTGGTGGCCGGAAATGAGTGAAGGTATTCATGACTTTGCAAAAAACTGTGAAGACTGCAACAGAGATCGCAGTGAAGAACCGGCCAGTGTAGTGTCAGAAGCCCTAATAGAAAGCATTAGGCAATCTATTTGCGCTATCAAAAAAGAGAAACGCGTCCGATTGTACATCATTAAGGCTAAACTCACAAAAAAAATATGGCCCCAGTGCTCGGCTGACGCCAGAACGGTTATAAAAGATCTACGAGTCTTTATCGGCACATACGCAATTGCCATGTTCCATTCTGACCAAGGTCCTGCTTTCAGCTCTTGAGCTTATAAGGAGGCCATGGCCAGCATGGGAGTTGGGTTGCGGTATTCTTGTCCGTTGCACCCCGAAGGGAACAGTGTGGCAGAAAGAAAAAAACGGGACATAAAGCGATCTATAACAGCGAAGGTATTAGGTTCGTGTGCTGGGTGGGTCAAACATTTAATAAGTGTCCAAATCAGTCTTAATAATTTGCCAAGAAATTCTCTAAAAGGTTTCAGCCCATACGAACTATTGTTTGGAATTAGAATGAGAGTTCAGGACCTAGATAGTCAAGTATCAGTGGTACAAGATAAGAAAACAGACTTTGACATCAAAGATCGTTTGGCTGTTTTACAGGACTTGAATGAAACAAGAAAATCCTTAAGCAACATAAAGTTAAAGCAACAGCCAGATACCACTGACGAGGCACCACAAGCAACAGCCCCAGCAAGGCCTGTCTGGATTCCAAAGATCGGGGATCTAGTCAGAGAAAAAATAGCGGTGAAGAAGGAATTAGGGCCTTCATACAGAAAAGCAGTACCTGTCTTGGCAGTCACCGGAACAAGATCAGTAGTACTACCGCCCCTTGCTGGTAAAAAGGAGAACAGAGTTGTATCAATCGACCTGGTAAAACCACAAGCATGTGGCCTATAATCAACAGTAGGCCCAGTGGACTCCCAAGAAACAACAGAATACCCAAACTTGCAACAATCCAAGAGGTTCAAACTGAAAGACTAATCACATTCGATCAGCCTGCAGTGCACAGAGAAGGACTATGCAATAATGCCATGGAACTCGTGCCTCTTGAGACACAGATTGAAACAGTTCGTCAAGAAACACCAGTCTACAATAATGTGACATCTGAATGTGTTACCGAAAGACAAATTGAAAGAACAATCCCAACAATTGACAGAACTGCCTCTGGTTATTTAATCGACTTCGACAACTTTTCCGAGGATCAAAGCAACCCCGAAGTGATGCCAGAAACAAAAAAGACTTTTAAAGAAAAAGCAACGGAACTCTTTCATCAACTGAAGGAAATCTACTTTATTTCTCCATGGTTAGAGTTCTGGTTTGGTCTAGGTGTATTTTTCCTCCTGCCTTGACTTATCATGGTACTTTGTTTGGGAAAATTCATTGAGGGAAAATATAGTACAATGGACACAGCAAGTCAGAACATCAACTTAGTCCTCAAACCACACAGGTCATCCCACGTGAAGAAAAGAGAACTGTCAACGGCGAATGTCGCCGCCATTCCAATACCCGGTGGGGTAGTATGGCAGAAAACTGACTATGAGATCTATGGTCCGGTCGATATCCTGAAGTATCTTCATCAACTGAAGGTTTCCTTAAGTGACTTTGTAAAACCTAGTACATTCTCTGATGATTGGGACTTTGACAGTATTAATAACATGATGTCTGATTTAGTAATGTCAGCTAGATTCACAGTACATGATTATTTACAAGGTTTGTATAGTTATGAACAAATGTTCTGTTTTACACATTATGGCGATCATTATTTGCATAAATCTGCACAGCCTAGAAATGTTTTTAAGTATAATCAATGGGAACATTGTGCTACACTACCTAAAGGCAGTTCTAAAACATTCTTTGAGAAATTCAAGTACTTCTCAGGGTTTAACACCAGTGATGCAGAAACATGTTATTATAAACTGTTAGATAAATCAGGAATGAAAACAATGCTAACAAACACTAAATTGATATATTCAGAAGCATTTTATGAAAAAATGATGATATTTGGTTTTTATTATTGGAAAAATAACATTGAAACAAAAACCATTTGAGGTACGAAAGAGTGGCTGGTACAAGGCCTAGAAGCATTATTAAGAACCTGCATGATACCAGAACAAATTATGTTTTTAAATGACACAATTCACCAAACATCCTGTCTTGGCCTAGCTAAGATTAAAGACCTTAACAAACCGTCTATTCCGAAACCAATACCTGAAAATGCAACAACAGATATGGAGATAGACGTATCTAAAATTTTACATTTAAACAGAACACATCCTGATTGGAAAAAGTGGTTAATCTGGCCTACTGACACAAACAACTGTCAAGATAGATTCCTGAACAAAACACAGGGGTTAAAAATGACCAGATAAGACTCTAGATACTCCCAGAGACAACATCCAGGGATAGTAACAACATACAGTGTAGGGAAACTCTGCCTTGAATGGTTAGGATCATCCACACTGGCTGAAATTAAGCAACACTTGTCTTTACTTAAAGAGGGTACTGATTTGCGCGATTTTATTATGGGACCACGCAAACAGCGTCAAAAGCATTTCATAGCGACCAGTATCTATGCTGCATACAATGAGGCTTGGAAAGTCACACAAATTGAAACAGCAGAAAAAATACGAAAAATTGATCGTATTAATTTGGAAAAATCACTTTCTGTAGTGGACAATGGGTTAATGACTCAGTCCTCCAGAATATATTCGTTGGACAATATTGTATCCTCTGCCTTTGATATAATAGACAGAGACTTGCTAATGTTACAGCATGGCCAGCCACAATTACGTTCTATTGTACAATTAGGCTGGACGCTGCAAAATCTTCGTTCAGGCTATGTGCCTTGGCCTTTAATCAACACAACGTCATTGTTTTCCATTTTTAACCTTATTGATAAACAAATCAGCTTGGCACAGAAAGGAGCAGACTATACAATCCTGAGCATCGAAAAACTTGAGAGATTACCATTGACAATGTCAGAAAGTCCTGTCATTGAATGGATAGAACACAGGATTATCACAATTCCGATAACAACTTTCTGATTTAAAAAGTGCCTTGCATACATACCTACTGGCCAGTATGAACGATTAGGTAAAGGATATGTTAAATCAGCATGGAAATTACCATACACACATTCTTGCTATAGTGACAGCGACAAAAATGTATTTCTTAGTGGTGAAAATTGTAAACGATCACTAAGCTGTATACTTTTGTGCCAGGGTATTAATTTACACGGAGCCTGTGAAGGTAATTCTAACAACCTTTCATGCCACCAGCTTGTCACACCTGCAACGCAGATAGAGCCTTTCTTTATGCAACTCGCGAATGGGAGTTACATTCTAAGAACGGATCACAGATGTTGTGGCCTTTTGCCAGGGAAAGCGTATCTCGTAAGCGTAACTTGCATGGTCAAATGCTGTATGCAAGCATTGTTCCCGAGTGGCCCTGGAGACATAGAGACTCCCATCTGGCCTTGTCTGCATTTCTCTTCTATACGAATTGATACTTTAAGCAAAATCAAGTCTGTGCTTTTGCAGACAACAGTGCCCATCACGTCATCAAAAGAGACGTATGATCTCCTAGTTGCAAGGACAGCTACGGAGGTTCATGACCTTTTATCAACAAATTGCCCCGTGCATTTCGTAGAAATGTTGAGCCAACTCCTTAACATGTCTAGTGCCACTGGCATCCCAGGCATATTTAAGATGATTTTTACGGGACTGCTAACATCATTTCAAGCAATTTTGGAATCGTTCCCAATTTTGTCCATTCAGTCTTTGTCGGCATACCCTTATTTTTGGGACTTGTAGCAGGGATTTTATTTTTGACCCTCCTGCTCCGATATGGCAAGCCACAGCTCAGACATGACTCCTATGGGAATGGAAGAAACAATCCTAGCAGTGCGCTACCGGGACAGAATAACTAGAGTCCTTGGATTGGCCAGGCTGAGAGATCTAAACATGACCTGGTTCCTTTCATTCAGACCTATGTGGCAAAACTGCATCTTACCTGTACTTCGATGTATGCTATGTAGAGATGAGTGCGGGTTGGACACCTGTCTTGCACTTCCATCAGCTGTACCAATGGATATCGATACTTTGCTCAGTCCGATAACGGCTCAAGCATTGTGTTGTCCCCAGCGGCTACCAATCCTGATGATGGCATTCGTTGAGACTCCTGTACTACGACTAGGTGGTAACAGTGGAGCGAGTGACAAAAGCAACATCACCCAGGTACGAACTTCTGTGAACATTGCTGATCCAGCCTTTGATGACAGCAATCATTCTCACACCTGCCAAGTTACAGCACTATCGAATTTGGTCGAACTGTCACCTGATTTTGTAGACCAATTCTTTGAGAGCCTGTCTGATATGATGTTCTCACCCGAACAGAAACAATAACTTTAGAGAAGCATTCCGACACACAGCGTTCCCATGAACTCTGAATTCGGCCTTCAGTTTTGAACAACAAAAACTGCTAAAAGCGTTGGAACTCTATTTTCCCCATTCAAGCATAAATTCTTTTGAATTGAACACTTTTTAATATTCACCTTTTTTCTGGCACGAAAAATTCTTTGCTTAAAGTAGAACTATTCATAGAGAACAGAAGCTTTTACTTCTATTTTTAGATACATCTAGAGACATAATAACTTTACACCAGCCTCTAGCACATTTTACTGCAATGCATTTATATGTGATGAAATTATCTCGCCGTTCTTTTCTGTATTCAGAGATATTTCATGTGTAATTCTTTTTGCAAAATCGTTCATTGATTTCATATGCTGTAATTTTGAATGATTTCTATGCTTCAAAAACGTACAGTACCTACATTTTCACGTATTACGAATACGCCTATTTCAAATGCATATATGTATTTTGGGGTGGGCAATTTTACACATGCATCTTATTGCTCTAGTTTTAGTAATTTGATGGATATGAATTCGTGGAGTGGGTGTTGCGTTCTAATCTAGGACCTTGATCGATACTGTGACCTTATGCCCCTATATGGCTATAAATCCATTAGTTCCCTATATTGGCATAACCGATCAAATGCAATATTCAGAAACTTGTCTCTGGCCTCACACGAACAGAGCCACATTTCAGAATTGCTTCCTCTGCCACTTCCTTTGCAGCTAATTAGTGCAATGACATAGCAGAAGTTACTATCTAAGATTCCTAGATTAACACTCCGAGTTCTTCAACAAGATAAAAACTCAGCAACCTGGGAAAGCCCCGCTTGCTATGTTTTGATTAGTAATAGAACTCTAATGAGCACTGATAGACGATCACTTCCTAGTGACATCTTTATTGACGTCTTATGTCCAAAAACGTATGACAAACAAGGCACCTTTCAGGTATAAATATTACCAACGTTGCCTTAAGCTAGCTGCTGTTTCGCTGAAGCTGAAGTTGCTGCTGTTATGCTGATGATAGCATCGCTGCTATCACTAATGCTATCACTGCTAACGAGCGAACGATGGTGTGGTGAACTTAGGAGCTGAACAGCCGTCCCCTGCAAGAGCCCAGCAGATGCAAGCTGCCAACGGATGCTGCCCCTCCTCCTCTTCCTCGACGCGCTGAGAGAGACGCTGTCTTTTCTCCTGCAGAGAAATCCAGCTCCGGCGTTTCCAGTCTACTCTTGCGAGGGACTGGGATATCGAGCTCCCTGAAGGAGATACCAGACCTCCATCATTCTATTCCAGAGGTATGGTGTTGACTAAACCCTTAGAGAGAATTCTTGAAGCAAACCTTGGCAAAACCAACTTAACCTAAAGCTACTTACTTACTCCCCTCCCAAGTATTAGGCTTAGGTCAGGAACACTGGGGTAGGCGTAGTTAGAAGCACCAGTTGAGTATTTTAGCCTAATGTATATATGAATGTATATATGTTTTATTCATTTTAAACCATTGTATCACTAAGAAACCATATCAATGCTTTTACAGTATTATTTCGCAATACTCATCTTACTGTACGTACTTTTTATAATAACAAGTCTTGCAATTGTGGCAATTCATTTCTATTGTACGAGAAGAAAGACTGTTTTTGTACGAGAAGAAAGACTGTTCAATAAATGTTACCCTCGCCCGTCTCTCTATTCTCTGTATATTGTGAAAGTAATCTGCACAACCACTGACTGAGTAAAATAACTGTCTATTGTTTCACACGACTCTAGAGATTGACTCTTATCTGAGGAGCAAAGTTGTCATGTTGCACGGTTGTTGGAAAACTAAATCCCTTCTTGTCTGTACCAAGGAAGCTGATCACTTCCTATTCAGAGAAGAAAGTTTCCAGTGACCTCTGAGCTAGTTGGTAACAAACCAAATTAAGTTTAGCATAGTCAGTAGAGGCCTGGAAGATCCGCACTTCTACGTCGATACTACTGTTTATGTTATTCCAATGCGCAGGGCCTATTGGGAAAATAGGAACTACAATACAGGAGCAGACCAGAGTAGGCCACCAGGGATACCTCTAAGCCAAATTTGGTGTAATTCGGTTCAACATTTCGGGCTGTAGCTATGATTAACGTCCCTATTAAAATTTGCATGGGGGAAACACGTTTTAGAACACCCCTTTTTTCTCAGCCACCTGCATGACAAATCACCCCAAGACTTTCAGGATTGGAGCGGACCGGAGCAGGCCACCAGTTTTGAAAATCTCGCGAAAATTCGTCAACCGGCAGTAAAGTTATTCCAAATAGAATGTTGCGGATTTCCTATAAACAATCGGTCCTAACTATAATTACCTACTGGCAAATATATATTACCTACTGGAGGTCGCCAGTAGGTAGTTAAAGTAAGGATTATTTTCAATAGAAAATCTCAACATTCTATTGTGAATAACGTTGGCGCCGGTTGAGGAATCTGCCTGAAAATTTCCTCATATTTGCCTCGCGGCGCCCCAGTCCTTCCCTGAAAGTTTGGGGGGGATTTGTCAAGCGGGGGCCGAGAAAAAAGGCACATGTTTTCCCAATGTTAATTTCCATAGGTCGGTCAACCTCACTTTTAGCCCGAACGGCTGAATGGATTTCCACCAAACTTGGCAAAATTTTAGGGACTGGTAGCCCGATGTGCCTTTGCTATGTCTCAAGATATGTGCTCCAGTGGATTTTTTTTCGATTTTCACGCGGGGGGGGCGCCCGGTATGCGCACCGGGGAGCGGACCGGGGAGCGTACCATGGGGAAAAAGAATGACAGTTTTAAAAAAAAGTAGCTGTTTTGAAAAAAAAATCTTTTTGTTGTTTTTTTTTATTTAAGTACCTACATGTAGGTACCAATGCAGAGACTCAAATTTAATGTACACCGTCTTCTCTGTAGATATCTTGCATGTTGTTACAGAAGTTATTGTGATATATGGAATCCATACCATAGTCTGTCAGGAAAGCAGAAACAGATACTTTAAGCACTCCCTGAGAAGTCCTAGGGGATCATGGGTAGTCTATCCTGCTCCCCTATGATGAAAAAGAGATGTAAAATACACATTGGATATAATACAGTGGGAGAAAGGTAGTAACTATGAGCAAACTTACTATGTAACACAAAAAAGTTGCACAGTATACTATAAGTCTCACTTTATATTATAATCATTTTGGTAATATTTCATGAATAACATATAATAATGAATACTGTCTCAAATCATTTTTAATTATTAAATACAAATTTATTGTTGTGATTTTTCAAAATTTAAAAAAAAAAAAAAGTCAAATAATTGTTGGTCCAGAGACTGATCCATAAAGTCCAAGTCATCCATATCTTCCTCAGGAGTGTTCGCAACAACAACTTCGAAATAAATATTACTTTTGTCTTGCTTTCCTTCCATTTTCTTTCTGTAAATTGCATAAAAAATAACTATATCAGTAGAGTTAGGGTACTGTTGGGTTTAAGTTCAGACAGGTACTTCTGAGTTTTTAACAGTGAAGAAATTTTTGGGCAGTGTATGGTTTCAGGCAGGAAGTAGAACTATTAAAAAGTGCATGTAATGAAGCCTAGGAAAATTCATAATTATACCAGAGAAGCCTAACTCGATCCATAATTATAACAGAGAAGTCTATCTCAATCTCTAACTCTTACAGAGGGACAGTAGATAACTATCAGAAAATGTTTTCCCAAATTAACTTAAAGTGCACAACATAGTTCACCTTCCAAATTAACAACTTACCTTTTTCAAAGTAGTTGAAGCTTTCTGTCAAAATTCTTTCAAAATGTACCTCAGGTTGTATTAGTCAAAATGGCTGTGTTTCCCTCTCATTTTTCATATATATTAATGTACTTAACCAATCAAATGTCAGCACATAAAAGTAAAAAATGTAAGTAACATTTTAATTGGTTGTAAATTCCAACACTTTCATATGTGTTTTTGTCATGTAATTTACCTCAGGATATTTAGACAGGGCTACAGCCTAAATGGCTCAATGGAATACCACCAAATTTGGGAGAATGGTAGGGACTGCTATGTAGTAGGGCCTATTCTATATTTGGTGAAAGTGTGTCCTGTGGTTTTTATGTAAATTAACTTCCCACATTTTTTTAGGGAGCGCGCGCTCCGGTACGCGCACCGGGAGCGCTACGGGAGTCCGCCATCTTGTGTTTCGGTACAATTGAGACACAAGATGGAGGACAAACAACGTTGGGAATGGGTAGAAGGGGGCACGGTAGACAGCCCCTGACCCCCTAGGTTTTCTGAGGGGGGCTTAGGAGGCCTATATAGGCCAAAAAAAAGATTTTTTTAAAAGAAATTGCACCGGGGAGCGCACCGGGGAGCGTACCCGGGAGCGTACTTTGGTGAAAAATAGTGAAAAAAGTTAGAGTAAAATAATCATTTTGAGTGATCAGAGGTAGGGTAGCCCTGAAAAGCGCTTTTGGGTTCTGTCTCTGATTTAGGTACCTACAAGTAGGTTCCAATGCACAGTCCTAAATTCAGGAGGAATACTCTATTCCCCTCATCTGAGAAGTGCACACCATCTCCTCTGTAGATATCTTGCATGTTGTAACACAAGTCATTGTTGTATATTGAACCCATTCCATAGTCCCTCAGAAACTGATTTATTCACATGTTTCCGTGCGTTCTCAAATTGTGGACAAAATTGGTTGGACCAGTTCCATTTCTGTCTTTGACATATATTGGAATATACCAATGCAGTTTGTGGAAAAAGTGTCATCAATTGACCAAAGGTGTCCTTTAAAAGCATTTCCAGACCTACCACAGTCAAAGTGCCGAAAGTCATTTCCACCACAGTGCACTATTAAGAGGTCAGGGTTTGGCAGATGCAAAATGGTTTTCACCAATGGTATCAATTGGTGACATCTCAATCCTCTCTGGCCAATTCACTTGATTTCCACATTTGGTAAATCAAGTTGTGAAAATTTCTGCTAGCTGCATACCTTTGAGCCCAGTGGATGTAGCTATGTCCAATAATCCAGACAGAATACATGGTGAGAGAAGGTTCTGGTGCAGTCAGATGAAGTGTGGGAATGAAATGGCAGTTTGAACAGTAGTTTACAAAAAAATAATTGTGGAGTTTCACTGCTCTTGAATCACAAGCAATGATTGGTGGATTCAGATAGTTGAAAACTAAAAGTTAAGGTGCATGGTTGTGTTTTGTGAAAGAAGCAATTTGAATGGTTAAGAAAAAGTCAATTAAAGAAATATTGCACCGGATAAGCTGGTGTATTGAGAGGTCAGACTTCATTTGCAACATTGTAGAATAAACTTTTGAACCTGAGAGTTCAGTAAGGAGGGAGTTGCTATGGTAACAGGTAGAAAGGTCTGAGGGGGGAAGGGTGTTGGTTTGAAAATAGTGAGGGAAGAGTTTTGATTGCTTGAAATGAGGCATATGAGTGCAGAATTAGAGGTTTTCTGTGCCAGTCATGGTTGCAGTGTCTTGAGTGCATACCTTTTGCTCTGCTGAAGAAAAATTGGTGTGTGTGTCTGACACTGTTCTTAATCTCCCAAAGCATTTGTAAAGGTAAGTAATGATTCATTTAATTTAGATTTAATGTTGCTTTGTGTCATGATTTTTGATAATGCTTGGTTAAAACATTTTGCTGCATAGAGGAATTGTCTTTTGTGAGATAGTGAGGTTTCAGTAGTGAAATTGAATGCTTGTACATAGGACCTGTGCTGTGTTTCTAAAATGGTATTTGAAAAACGATTTTGGGGAAAATTAATGGCTTTTATATTTTTGAGAAGGAATATATAGTGTCTGGCTCATTAAATAAATATATTTGAAGCGTTGACAATGATGTTACCTGCGTTACCTCAGATTAGAAAGAAGAATGAGCTTCTTTCTTGATGGTTTGCGTCGTGTTTTTTGATAATGCTTGGTAAAACATTTTGCTGCATAGAGGAATTGTCTTTTGTGAAATAGTGACGTTTTAGTAGTGAAATTGAATGCTTGTACATAGGACCTGTGCTGTGTTTCTAAAATGTTATTTAAAAAACGATTTTGTGGGGTAAATGAATGGTTTTTATATTTTTGAGAAGGAATTAATAGTGTTTGCCTCATTAAATAAATATAGTTGAAACTTTTACAATGAAGTCACTTGTATTACCTCAGATTAGGAAGCAGATTAAGCTTCTTTCTTGTTGGTTTGTATCATGTTTTTTGATAATGCTTGGTAAATAGACTTTGCTGCATAGAGGAATTGCATTATATAAAATTGAGAAGTTCCACTAGTGACATGGAATGCTTGTACATAGGACCTGTGCTGTGTTTGTAAAATGTTATTTAAAAAACGATTTTGGGGTAAATGGATGGCTTTCATATTTTTGAGAAGGATTTAATAGTGTTTGCCTCATTAAATAAATATATTTGAACCTTTTAGAATAATGTCACCTGCGTTACCTCAAATTAGGAAGCAGATTGAGATTCTTTCTTGTTGGTTAGTGTCATGTTTTTTGGATATGCTTGATATTAACATATGCAAGATAGAGGAATTGTCTTTTGTGAAATAGTGAGGTTTCAGTAGTGAAATTGTATGCTTGTACATAGGAGCTGTGCTGTTTTTCTTAAATGTGATGCGAAAAACAATTTTCCCGCAAATGAATGGTTTTTACATTTTTGAGAAGGAATAAATAGTGTAGATGAGGTGATCCCTGTCCAGGGGTGTAGATGAGGTGATGCCTGTCCAGGGGTGCAGATGAGGTGAAGTCTGTTCAGGGTTGCAGATGAGGTGAGACTTGTATAGGGGTGCAGAGGAAGCGAGGCCTGTGTTCAAGAGTGTAGTGGGAGAGAAGCCTGTCCTGGGGTACAAAGGAGGTGAGGCCTGTGTCTAAGAACGCAGTGGGTGAGAGGCTTCATGAAGGCCAGTCCACTGCATTCTTAGACACAGGCCTCACCACCTCTGCTCCCCTGGACAGGCGTCACCTCCTCTGCGCTTCTGGAGAGGCCTCACCTCATATGCACAATCTGCTTCCTAATCTGAGGAAACACAGGTGAAATGTGCAATCATGTACACAGTATCTAAACCTTGTGAATAATGTAAAACCAATTCATGGGCTGTAAATCTTTTTTTAAATAACATTTAAAAAAACAGAGCACAGGTCATATGTACAAGTATTTTATTACACTACTGAAATGTCACTTATTTTCAAAATACAATTCCTTCATGCATCAACATTTCTTTACCAAACATTATTATTATTTTTCCACCTGTCCCCTTCTAACACCCTCTCTCTGACTTATTCCTTTTTACATCCTGACTCTGTGTTACACTCACTTACACTGTCTCTTTGACTTACTTTCTGTTACACCCTGTCTCTGATTTCTTCCCTTTCTCTCTTTTTTATAGCAATTTCTAAATCATGCTCTGTCTTACATCCTCTTCCTGATTTACTCCGTCTTACAACATTTCTCTTTGCAACATTCTCTCCCTGTCTTACTCCCTATTACACCTTTTGTCTGTTTTATACCCTCTATCCCTCTTTCTGACTTTTTTATTCTCTTTTTTCTTCCTGTTATATCCTCTATATGACCTATTTCTTGTTATATCCTCTGTCTTTTTTTACTTCCTCTTACACCCTCTTTCAAGCTTACTCTCTCTCTTCCTTTTACAGGCTCTCTCTGTTTAAGTCTCTTTTACATCCTTTTTCCTTTTAACACCCTCTCTCTGTCTTACACCCTGTTACACCCTTTTTGTGATTCACTCTTTTTCTCCCTTTCTTTTACTTACTTCCTCTCCCTAGTACATCCTTTCTCTGTCTTACAACATATTATACACTCTCTCTGTCTTACTCCTTCTCTATGTTTTACTCCCTCTACTTGTTTCTTTGTCTGACTCTGTCCGACTCTTTGTGTTACTCTGTCTAGCTGTTTTTCTCTGTCTTACTCCTAGTTATATAGTTGCTGTGATATAAACTTAGATGTGTTGTAAACTAGTGTTTATATCGTTTGCATATTGTCATTCCTTTGTTGTTTGCTAATAGTGGTCTATAATGCGTTATTATTTTCTTTTCCACAGATTGACATCAACAATTCAAAAGTTTTGGAAATATGCCTTCAAGGAAGAGGAGAAGGAAAGATCCCATACAGGAAAAAACAAAAACAGCAACAGAATTAAAGCACTCCTCTACAACAAGTACTTCAAAAAACACAAAAAAGCTCCTGGTAAGACAACTAAGTCTTTTTTTCGGAACATATGTAGAGCAAAAAAATGTTTTAATGAGAAAGAGAATATACAGAAAGAGAGAGCAAATTTGAAAAGGAAGGAGAGGCCCCCTAAAAGTGTTACTACTGGACCAGGAGAGAACAGTATGTATGGTAATAGAAGACAAAACCAATTTAGGGACATTTGTAGATGAATGTTTCATAATAGGGTAGTTTTAAATTTGTTAAAAAATATGAAGAAAGGTAAACAGAGAGCTGCTTTCTACAAGAAAAAGAAAAGTGTAGAGAAGATTGTTGATCAGGCTTACGAAGTTAAGATAAAAATATTTATTTTAGTAATCAATACAATTAGGATACTTAACAAGGCAATTGATGTTTTCAAATCGAACAGTAGATGGAAAAGAATAATTAATCGGACTAATTTTTGTGAAGTATTTTCAGGAGAATGGATGCATAGTTCAAGTTCTGAGCCATTTTTTAATGAGGAGAGTTACTTCCAGGAGAATGATTTGGTGCATGCAGTTGACACAAGTGGTCGAGCATATGAGGTGAAAGACGGTTGTCTGATGGAAAAAGAGAAACTTGTGCCTAGAGATGCAGAAGAGGTGTTAGCTGATTAAGTTTTAAGGAGACATACTAAGGGTCCAGTGTACACATGGAAGTGTAGTAGTATTTGTAGTGTGCGACAGGATTTAATCGATTTGCTTCGTAATTTCTTACGTACATATAGTAAGAAAAGTGTAAAACAGAAAATGAAGATCTTGCAAGAGTTAGATCCTTGCAGAGTGAGAGAAAACACAGGTTTGCATGGGCATTCACTGGCTTGTCTTTCTAGAAAAGTATGTCAGAGTGTTTTTCATCATTTTAGGATGTTAGCAGTGCATCATAATAAAGTGAGGAAATTAGTGAGAAGTAAGCATGGGCGGAAAATCCGTTACGCTCGCGGATTTTGCGGATTTTCGGTAAATTCGCAATCCGCGAGATTCGCGGATTTCCCGCAAAATCCGCAAATCCGCGAGCAGCGGATTTTATGGCTTGCTCGCACTGTTCACGTGGGTTCGCGGCTTCCCAGTTCAACTTCGCGCCCCGGGAATAAGCGCTAAATTGCAGAAATACGATCTTAGCAAAACTGAAACTGCTTACCAGGTTCAAAAGTTCAAGCTCATCATTTGTAGCCATTTCCTGTAGTGCTTCCTGAGGGGCCCCTCCAGAGTTCAGTTGCCTACTTGCAACTATTATGTGACCCTGCTCTGACCCTCAGAATAGTTACACAAAGGTCCTGAATTACAGCTAAGGCAGACAAGCAGGAGCCAGGCTGGAAGTTCAAATCCAGTGACACATTAATCAGCCCCTAATTCATTATTGTCAGTTGGGGCAGGGCAGGTGTTGTAACTAATTTTGCAACAATGAAAGCACTTAGCAAGTGCAAAAGATCACTAATCAGGAAGCACTAAGGAAGCAGGTGCCAGCTAAAAAAATATTCTGTGACACATTAATCAGCCCCAAATTAATTCAGGTCACTTGAGGCAGGGAAGGTGTGCTTTGCTTTGCCACAATAATGTACACTGGACAACCAGAGGGTGCTGTGATGAAACAGAGGGTGGCATGGTTGGGATAGAGGGTGGCATGAGTAGTCAGAGAGTGGCAGTGGTGACAGAGAGTGGCAGTGATGAAGAAGAGTGTCCCAAACAGGCTGGACACATAGAAACAACAAGTTCGCAAAACTTGCGACCCGACAGGTAAGTTCACGTTTGCGAAATTGTACAAAACCCTCGCGAACTGGCAGAAACCCGCGCGAACACAAAAAAAAAAATCCGCAAATTCGCGAGAATTCGCGGATTTTGCGGATTGCGAGTTCGCAAATCCGCAAAATTCGCGAACGCGAGATTCGCAAAATTCGCCCATGCTTAGTGAGAAGGTTGTATTATGCAAAAAGTCCAGCACTTAAGCTTAAACAGTTAAACAGTGCTCTTTTGCATGGATCTGAATTAGATGTGAAGAGCATTTGTGAAGAAATTGAGTTTTGTTATTTTGGGGACAAAGAGGACAGTGTATAAATGGATATAGTAATAGATGGTAATGTGGAAGATAATGTATAGATTTTAAGTACAGAAAAGTTTGACGAGGAAATTATCAAGTTTAAGGTGAAATCAAGTGAAAGGCCTAATTTTACTTGTGTGTGTTGTCGACGGACTCATTATAAGATTCAGACTAGGTTAGTTGATCTATATTCAAAAAGTGAAATGGAAAACAATAGTGAATGGCAGGATTTTGTAACTTATTTGTTGGTGGAGAATTCTATTGATTTGAGTTCTGATCAGCGTATTTGTAATTATTGTTCTAAAAAATTAAATGAAAACAGTATGCCTGCTAGAGCTGTTCATAATAATCTTCAGTTGGTAGATATTCCTTCTGAATTGATGGATTTAAATACTTATGAATCTATTTTGATTCAATGTGTCCATCCTTTTCAGGCTATTGTTCGCATGGAACCTAAGATAGGGAAATTGCCTCCTTCAGATTTACAAAGAGGATTAAAGGGAAGAGTTGTTTATTTGCCTCTAGATGTCAAGACAAATATTGATACAATTGGTGTAGAAAGAGTAGAAGAGGATCCTCTGGTTATTCTAGTTAATGGGGTGCCGACAAAGAGTAAGAAAATCTGGCAAGATTTAGGGGATGTTAGGAAAGTCAAAAAGGCACCGTTGTACCTCGTCAAAAACAATGAGTACTACAAACATGTATGTGTTGGAGCAGAGGAAACAGCTACAGAAGAAGACAGTGATTGTTCAGTCGGCCAAATTGAAAAAGTTGATGTGTCTAGAAGTGAAGAAATATGTTAACATTATACTGTTCATCCTTTGCATTCCAAAGAAGTAATGGGGAATGCAATTGACTTGTTTCAAATGAAAGCAGCAAAAGGAAGTCTCATTAGTGTATGGGAAGAAAGTTTGGAAGCTCGTTGTTTTCTACAGTTATTTCCAACAGGTCGAGGTGGACGATATGACGATCGACCAGTTCAAATTCCTGCAGCTGAATACCGGACTTTAAGATTAAATGCTGAAGATCCAAGGTTTCGTCAATGCATTCCGTATTTTTTTCATCTACTGTATGAAAGTGACTTGTCTGGGCATTCTTATGCAGTGAACCATATACTGAAAAGTGGAGCACATTTGCAAAATGTTTCGGCGAGGGACTTTATGGAGAAAGTCAATCTGCAAGACAGTATTTTGGAAACTCAGCTAATCAATCTCATGGCATGTCAGCGTGGTACAAACGAGTATTGGTTCCGTCATCATGGGGAATTGAAATGTATGCTAAGAAACTTAGGAACTCCTACATGGTTCCTCACTCTAAGCTGTGCTGTGTATGCATGGGACAACTTACTTCAATTTCTACGAGAGGCAAATGGAAACATACAAAATATAGAATTCAAAACACCTGGAGAACTATGTTCTTTAGATCCAGTGAATGTATGAAGATATTTCAATCATAGATTTGAAGCTATGATGTCTTCTATTACCAACAAAAAATCCTCCCCTTGGAGAGGTTTTGGATTTCTTTTGGAGGAAGGAGTATCAAGCGAGAGGTGCTCCTCACATAAATATGTTGTTATGGATTAAAGATGCACCCAAATTTGGAACTGATTCGGATGACACAGTGATGAGTTTCATAGAAGAGTATTCAACTTGTGCTTTTCCGAAAACTACTGAAGAAAACAATTTAAGGCAACAAGTTTTACGCTTTCAATCCCATCGTTGTGGAAAGTACTGTTGTCGAAAATTCAGAAACAAGGACAAGTTCTACACCAAATGTTGTTTCGCGTTTCCACGACCAGTGATTTCTAAAGGAAGAGTAAATATTTTGATGTCTTCTCTGCGACATACTGTGATGAGAAAATCACCAAAAAATACAGACAATTTTAAAAGAAATGAAGAGTCCAAGTATATTAACGACTACAACCCAGTGATTTTGTCCATGTGGAATGCTAACATGGATATTTAGTTTGTTGCTGACAACTCTATTGCTGTGGCTCGATATGTGACATCTTACATCACAAAAAAAGAAAAGACAGAACTGAAGGAAATGTGGGAGGACATTTCACATGAAAAGAGTGTAAGTAAAAAATTATACAGTTTCAGTCTGAAGATGTTGTCGCATCGAGAAATTGGAGCATATGAATGTTCTGATCGGTTATCATCAGCAAGTCTCTATGCCAAATCTAGAACACTCATTTGGGTGAGTCTAGGTCTTGCTACAACACGAAACTCAGTTTTGAAATCTGTACAAGAAATTGAGTATTTGGCGGAGAAAGAACGAAACTGTACAGATATTTTGAAGACAAAGATGTTGGATACACACTATCCAAATAGAAGTACTCACCTTGAGAACACTTGTTTGTATGAAGTTCTGCAAAACTATAGTTATAAGAGGAACATCACAGAAGATATCAATAATGGAAAATATGCTGTCATTGGGTATGAAGGATGTCTAGTGAAGCAGAGAAAAGGCCATTTGATTAATCATCGAAAATTGAGTTGCGAATCTCCAGACAAAAGAGAATTTTACTATTTAGCTCTTTTACAACTCTTTAAGCCATGGGGTACAGAGGAACTACTTGGAGATTTTCTCTGTTACGAAGATTCTTTTAATGCAACCAAGGATACCATAGAATTTCCTGTTTTTCCAAATTATCTGCAAATGTTGAACGAAGAAATAGAGCAAGAAGCCGCAATTGCTGAAGAGATTGCTAGAGACAGTTCTCAAGACAGTCAGAGTTCTACTTCATTGAGTCAGGATCCACTAGGAGGACCAATTATCCAAAATGAAGCTGCCACTGCCATGGATGAGGTGGAAAGAGCTACGGGTACAAGCTCAAGAGGATGTAGTTAACTTAGAAGATTTGGTAAAGCAACTTATCGTTGAGCAGAAAAAGATATATGACGAAGTCACAGAACAGATTGAACATGGATTCAGACATGAGAAAAAAGAGTGCTCATGTACATCATTTAAGCCTGTCCGACTGTACGTAAGTGGAGAAGCGGCAACAGGAAAATGTTTTCTGATTAAAGCAATTGCAACTTATCTGCAGAAAAGGACTGAATCACCGCTGTCTTTTGTTGTAACAGCTCCAACTGGACTGGCAGCACATAGCAGTAAAGGGATTACTCTACATCATTTACTGATGCTGCCAGTTGAGCATGATAATAAATTGCATTACAACAAGTTATCTGGAGATGCGTGTTCTGAAGTTTCCAGAGTCCTGAAGAAAATGAAACTTCTTATCATTGATGAAGTAAGCATGGTCTCAAATCTAATGCTTGCTTTTGTGCATTTGAGAATGCAAGAAATTCTTAGAACAGAGTATGATGTGTTATTTGGAGGAAAACACATTATTGTTTTTGGAGATCTACTGCAGTTGACTCCAGTAAAAGGACAACCAGTGTTTAAAATGCTCACGCCTGAAGATACCACGAAGTCCCTTGGAAGCATTGGAAACGTTAATATATGGTTACATTTCAAATATGCAGAACTGTTTCAAAATATGCGACAGGCAAAGGATGAAGATTATAAAAAAATTCTACAAGATATAAGAATCGGAAAAGTAAGCGAGCACGGGAAAGAAGCTTTACATGCCCGATTAATTTCAAATTTGTATCCAAATGAAAACATTCTTCCAGAGAATATTTTTAAGAAAATTACTGATAACAAATCTGGGATATGTTTGATGCCAACTCTGCAAGAATGTCCCATCTTCAACAACAAAATGTTAAAGTTAGAAAATGAAGAGATTGTGAAACTGGAAGCAATAGATAAAATTGAGCATATGGGAGCAACAATTATTTTGTCAGAAAATTTAAATCAAAATTGGATTCATTAGAGAAGAGTATATGTAAAACAGCTGGTTTTGAAAAGACTCTGAATGTGTGTTTAAATTGTCGTATCATTTTGAGAAGGAATTTAAATGTTGAAAGAGGTCTGGTAAATGGAGCAATCGGTCATGTTGTTGATTTTGTGAATTATAGAAATAGAGATGGAATTGAATTTTTTTAAATTAAATTTGATGGCATTCAGCAATTTCAATGAATCAGACATTGTTCTGCAAGATTTTTGCTTGTAAAAGACTTTTATGTTCGCCGAAAACAGTTTCCTGTTTGTTTGGCATATGCTGTGACAATTCATAAATCTCAAAGTTTAAGTGTAGATAGTGCTTTGGTGAATATTGGAAGTTGTGTGTTTAAAGAGGGTATGGCATATGTGGCATTATCACGAGTCAGAACTTTATCAAGATTGTACTTGATTAAGTGTGATGATACAAAGGTTTGTGCAGATCTAGATTGTGTTAAAGAATACAATAGGTTAAGAAGAGAGAATGCTCCACATTTGCCTCAATATCCTCTTTTTTGAAAAACGTGTGGTAGGCCGAAAAAGAAGAAATGAGAATAATTGCAGTGAGGTAGTAGCAAAAAGAAAAAAAGTAGATGAAAATGTACTTGAAAACAGAAAGAAAAAGGATTCTGATGAAGATGTTGTTGGATTTCAGTTTGAAAACAGTTCTGGTGTCAACTGCTATGCTAATGTAGTGGTTAATGTTGTCTTTTTTTCTTCAAATTTTACAAGAACAGATTGTTGAAAATCGGGATCAAAGATTGTGCGGTTTATTGAATTCTGTGTTTGAGAAATGTAGCAGTGATAGAGCAAAAATAGCAAGTGTTACAGAAATGTGAAATATTTTAGACATATGTTCTGGTCACGAAAAATTTTCACCGAACATTCAGCAGGATTCCCAGGAATTTTTAATATATATGTTTGGTGTTTTGGAAGATGAAGATGTAGATGTAGAAAATCGTTTTAGCCTTTCTTATCAATGGCAGCATGACTGCGACAATTGTAGTTTATCAAGTACTACTAGAATAGACACTGAAAGATTTATATATTTGACTTTACCAGACTGCAAATCAGTGTCATTTAATAATCTAGTTAAAGCAGCTGATCATAATATGGTGTGTACCCATTGTAAGTGTCCAATGCTGTCTACAATATTTATGCAAACTTATGGTCAGTATGTCATTTTAGTGTTACAACAATGTAGACCTGATGGAACTAAATTGACAACTTGTATCAAAAATTTCGTGGCTTCTCAGTTATCAATTTCAGGAAGAACCTTTGCAACTGTAGCTATTATTTATCATGACGGTCCTTCGACAAAATCAGGGCATTATACAGCTTATTTAAAATGTCGAAAAGGTTGGACTTACTGCAATGATACTCATTTGACTTATAAACAACGTTTGCCTTTTGACTTAAAAAATTCTTACCAAGTGTTTTTAGAACCAAAGTTTAAGTAAAGGTAATTGGCCTATGAAGACGGGAGCAGTTAATAAAAGTTAGTCCACTGTTTAAAATCATATTGTGAGTAAAGTGATCAGCATAATATAAAAAATCCAGGTCTCATATAGGTACTGTAAGTAGATCTCATAGTAAGTGATATCAGTATTATAGGAAATGTTGAACATGAGTGATCCAAAAAGGGAATATGAATATTTAAACATTGTGAAAATGTCGTTTGAGCTTTTGTTTCAAAACATCGGGTAAACGGTAATTTCAGAGTTTGATTTGAGAAATTAAAAAACATACTGATATATCTGACACTATTTGGCCGTAAGAAAAGGTGAAGGAATGAGCAAAGAGTTATGACTTAACACAAGGAGGAAATGAAAACGTTAAGAATTATTTCAGATGTTCTTAGAGCTTTTTTTATAGAAAGTCGATGAAATGGAAATTTAAAAGAACAGCAGAGTATTTTTCAATAAAAAGGACCTACACGATCTACTATTTGGCCTCAAGGAAAAGTAAGTGAATGAAAGATTAGTGTACATATATGATTTGTAAGTTTATATGGGTTTTTTAAAACACAATCTTTTAGATTGTGTTTTTTTTTCCCGCTGTCATAAGATGAAGAGTTTGAACTCACTGTTTTTAGTGAAATTCAATATATTCTGAGAACAGCAAAAATAAACTATCTAACATGTTGTACAAGTTATTCTATAGTTTGTATTGTGCAATTTATATTGTATTCCCATTGTCTCACACTCACTTTCCATTTACCATCCTTTTTTCAGCTCTCTTTACTCACTCACACTGCCTTTCTCTCACTCTGTTTCATCGCTGTTCCTTTACTTCACTTCTTTCACAACCCCTCAACCCCATTTTAACTGTCTGCATCCCCTCTCTCCCTTGCACCACTTTTCAGCTTTCAGTCTGTCTACTTTACTTCCTTTATCCGTCTTTTCCACCTTTGCTCTTTTACTAATTCCTCTTTACTCACTCACCTCTTTTGTCGCACTCTGTCACTATAACTCACCCATTCTTTCTCACTTATCTTTCTTTGCTTCTTTTATTTTGTCTCTTTTTTCGTTCTCTACCTCTATGTCCTCAGTCCCTCAATCTCCTTGTGTTATGCTCACTTGTGTTTATCTACCTTCTATCATTTCCCTTAGAACAACTTCACTGATCCTCTCTCATCTTTCTTCACCGCAGTTATTTTACTCCGGTTCCATTACTACCCCGCATTTCCTATCTTTCATTGTCGTTCTCTTTACTGTCATCACCGAATCACATTCTCTCAGTACCACTGCTTTAGTCCTCTTCCCCTCTCTTTCCTTCTTTTGCTCCTTTACTCATTTTCCTTTCTTCACTCATTGTACTCCACTTCACTCAGTCCTTCCCTTAGTCCTTCTGTGTACTTACTTCCTCACTCCTTTTCCTCCAATCCTTCTATATTATTTACACTCCCTTCTTCCCTTCACTCTGTGACTCCCCTTCACTCACTCTCAGTCATCTTCCATTCCTCTTTCTTGTAAATGGATCCTCAATCAGACTCCTTTCCCTCTCACTCATTCCCCTTTTACTTACTCCTCTTTCCTGATTTAGTTTTGGTAACTCACATTCTTTTAGTATCTTACTTATCTTCAGTAATTTGCTCTCCTTCTATTTCTTTTTCCCTCTTTTTGTCCTTCTACATTACTTTATTTCCCTTTCTGTATCCTTCACTCTTGCTTTATTTCTTAGTACACTTTTATGATTTTTTTACCTCTTGACCTTTCTCTTCTATTTTAAAATATATATTTTACTAATTATAACTTATTTTTTCTTCTCTCTTTCACAGATACAAAGTGTAGAAAAAACATGTAATTAAGTTTACATTAATTATATGGTAAGTGTGACTAAAAAATGTAGTTTGTCATCACCCTTTGCTTTAACCTCACTACTTTTCTCTCACCCTACCTCACCCCTGTTTCCTTACTTTGCTTCCCTCACTCATTCTTATCCTCCATGTTTACTTCTCTTTTCCTTACTTTCCTACCACATTCAGCTTCTTTCAGTCTCCCTGCTCACCTACACTTCCTCACTTACCTTTTTTTCTGGTTTACTCAGTCCCTTTCTGTCACTCCTTCCTTTACTCTCTCTGTCCTTTCTCTCGGTCCCTCCCCATGTCTTTACTTTTCTCGGTTACTTCCTCTAACACCTTTTCTCTGTCTTACTATCTATTACACAGTCCCTCTGTGTTCCTCCCTCTAGCTCTCTTTCTCTAAACACCACTCTCTCTGTCCCTTTTCTTAATGCTCACTCCTTCATTATTTTTTTAAATTTTTTTTTGGTGCGCTGACGGGACGTGCCCCAGTACGCACACCGGGGAGCGCCGGAATACTGCGCTTACTGGTGAGCGCCCCGGTACGCGCACCGGGAGCGCTCCAGGGCAAAAAAAAAAATGAATATACATATAAAAATAGTACTACATAAATATAGAATATAGGAACACTTTTATAAAATATTACATTTCATAGCTATAGAAATTTGCTCTTAAAAAACATTTGAAATTCACTGAAAAAACCATAGGTTTCACACCAGTTATAGTTAGGAATTAGCATTTTAAAAACCTATGAAATTCACTGAAAAAACCATAGGTTTCACACCAGTTATAGTTAGGAATTAGCCTTTAAAAAACGTATTAAATTCACTGAAAAAACCAGAGGTTTCACACCAGTCATAGTTAGCTGGAAATTTTATTCACATAAAACCATTGAAATTCCACGTTATAGTTAGTTGGACTCACTATAACTTGCGTGCCTGCAATGCACTGCTGATGACGTCACATATTACATCACTCATGACCCCCCTCTCACGGTTTGATTGACTGCATCTAGCAACACATACTTGAGTAAATTGTCATTCTGATCATGGTATGTCTTAAAGTGACGAGCAACAGGGTACTGTTCATTGTTATTCCTGATTGCTATCTTGTGCTCTAGTATCCGGATCTTTGCCCTGTGCTTTGTGCTACCAATGTAAATTTTCCACAGGGACAAATTAGACAATAAACACAAAATTCAGTATTACAATCAAAGGCCCTTTGATTGTGAACTTTTTAGAGCTATTCGGTACCTTGATCTTCGTACAGTTGTTACTACCTTTGCAGGCTTTGCATTTCATACAACACTCAAAACCCCCAAAGCTTGAGTTTTTTTTATTTATTTCTAGATGTCACTGCATTTTTGCTTAAATCATCCTTCAATGATTTCCCCTTTCTAAAGGTTATCTGAGAACGCATCAGTTGTTAAGATTGGCCAATTTTTGGTCAAGATTTAGCGAACCCTATGGGCTTGACCTGAGTAAGTAGTGATGAATCTCACTGTGTCTTCTTCCTCTTCTAACAACCTCTGTTTGGGTACCAATAAGTCAGCTCTTGGTATCTTGTTGACTCTTTCAATAGCTTGATTGATTGTCTTATTAGTATACCATCTCTCACTGAACCGGTCAATCATCATTAATTTCTTCACTTCAAATTCCGCCTCACTGCTGCTGTTTCTTTTGGCTCTTAGTAATTGCCCATAGGGAATACTTTGAATAAGACTGTAGGGGTGGGCACTGGATGCGAAAAGGAGACTATTGACAGCAGTTTCTTTTCTGTAGAGTTTTGTCACTAGTTTGTTATTCTTTATTTCCACTGTCACATCTAGGAATATAACTTTTTCTTTACTGATGTGAGATGTTAGTTTAATATTCCAGAAATTTTCATTAAGGGCTGAGATGTAGTTTCTAGCACTCTTTTCGTCTCCTTTCCATATCATGAATATATCATCTATAAAGCGGGTCCAGAAAATGACCCGCTCTCCCTGGTCACCTTGGCTACTGGACACCTGCTCCTCCCACCAGCCCATGAACAAGTTTGCGTAGCTGGGAGCGAAGCAGGTGCCCATCGCCGTCCCTTGTGTCTGTCTGTATAGCTGGTCATTGAAGTAGAAAAAATTGTTGGTGAGACAATAGTATGTATGCGTCGTACTGTTTATGCTGTAGACTCTACAGCATAAACAATACGACGCATATCACTCTTTGTGCTCCTGTTCTAATTTATGCAAACATGTTTTAAGTGATTACTACTTGTTGTTCACGGGGCCTTTATTGATATACAAACGTGGTTCTATGCGCCGATCACGCTGTTCACTTGAGCACTTGCACCTTCACAATTACCACTGTATATAGCATCACGCACCAAGTGCCACTAGGGTTGTCACATGATCTGGAAAGGGGCGACCATTCGGTCCCCCCGAACGTATGGCGGAGTACCACGATCCCCCCGGGAAGCCATCTTGGGCGGGAGGCGAGTCTCGGCTGGTATGCCCGAAGCGGCGTAGCCGGGGCGCGCCTTTTTCCCGCCCTGGAGTGGGCTGGCCTAGACACTGACGCGGCCGGCCACGCCCTTGGGGCAGGCAGGGGCGGGTTTACGCCCGCCCTGAAGACGGATAAAAGGAGCAACAAGCCAAGAAAGCATCCTCATGTTCCTGTGCTCTGAAGCTGCACCTCCTCGCTGCACGTGAGCTCGAGACGGAACGAAGAGCCAATTTTGAGCGTTGTAATCTTTCTTGTTTGTTTTACAGATACTCTGTTGGAGAATGCCCAAGAAAGCGGGAAAGCGAATGACTACCGACCAGATGCTGCGTGTTCTTATGAAAGAGGTGACCGACCTAAAGAGGCGAATGGCGGATAAAGACGAGGAAGGGGGACCGAAACGTCCTTTGGCAGGAGCAGCTCCGGGGGGGAAAGGCAAGAGGCCCAGAAGGGGAGCAGCTGGGGGAGACATCCCGGTTCCTTGTACCCCACTCGAGGAACCAACTCCGGTGCCGGCAGAGGGGAATCCGATTCCCGTTGTGGTCACCCCCGTGTCCGGGGAGGATATGCCGCCCGAGCTGGCAGCACAATTAGCAGCGTGGTTGGGTAAAAGTAGCGAGGGTGCTACGGCTGACGACGCGCGGGTGTTGATGAAGCAACTGCGTGAAACAAGGGAAGCGGCGAAGGCATCATCGCCGGCTGCGGCAGTAGAGAAACCACCTGGGACAGGTCCGGTCGTAGATACAGCTTCCGGTTCAGGTTAGCGGCCATTGCCGAGCTGGCAGCACAATTGGCAGCACAATTAGCAGCGTGGTTGGGTAAAAGTAGCGAGGGCACCACGGCTGACGACGCGCGGGTGTTGATGAAGCAACTGCGTGAAACAAGGGAAGCGGCGAAGGCATCATCGCCGGCTGCGGCAGTGGAGAAACCACTTGGGACAGGTCCGGTCGTAGATACAGCTTCCGGTTCAGGTAAGCGGCCATTGCCGATTGCGAGGGATGAGTCTGCACCCTCACGAAGGGAAAAGTTGGGTCAACATGTCCCTCTGGCTATTAAAGAGAAGATATGGGCAGATGAGTATATAAACATCTTCTCATTGCTTACCGATCATTATGAGATGGAGCATGTTAAGAGCCAGAAGGAGCTCATGCATCCGAGTGTTTGGCGCGCAAAGATGGCCGCCTTTAAGGTAAATGAAAACATTGGCACTTGGGGCAGAGCGTGGGGGATTTTTACATCCATCATGGGTGAACGTAGGCCCGAGTTGCTGTCCGAATTGCCGATTTATCAGTCACGGATCATGGGGTATTCTGTATCACACGAGGGCAATCAATGGTTCTGTTACGATAATATTTTCAGAAAAGCGAAAGAACATGATAAAAACTTAACTTGGGATTGTTATGATTCTGTGTCTTGGTCCAAAATGGAAGATACTGGTATGTTGAAGTTGCCATTGGTAGGGAGTAGCGTGGGTGAATCCTCCCGCCAATATGCTGGGACGCCCTTTCGATCAGGTACGAGTAACGACTACCACTCGAGGCCGAACGGCAATGCAGGTAAAAGGGGGATTTGTTGGAACTTTAACAGGGGGAAATGTACGAGGCCCCAGGGGTCATGCAAATTTAGGCATGAATGTGGTG
Organism: Lissotriton vulgaris; assembly: GCF_964263255.1. NCBI lineage: Eukaryota > Metazoa > Chordata > Amphibia > Caudata > Salamandridae > Lissotriton > Lissotriton vulgaris. The sequence goes on along the minus strand of NW_028246430.1, from coordinate 5,656 downwards.
GGTGTGGGCAATCATCCCATCCTGAGTCCATGTGCAGAGCCAAAACGGGTGATAACGGGGGTAGAGGAGGCGCCAAACAGGTCTGAAATAGTCCGAGGGGCGCCTTTACCTACTCCGATTGATACCATGGCAATGATTCCTTGGCTCAGCGAATACCCGGATCACGCTTCCGCTGGGGTGTTGCGGAACGGGTTTTCGTATGGTTTCCGCATCCCAGTGGGGGAGTTTCAGGGTGTAGCGATATGTAAAAACCAAATATCGGTCTTGCAACATACGACCGTGGTACAGGAGAAGATCGGGAAAGAGGTTACTCGAGGTCGAGTCGCCGGTCCATTTAATGTGCCACCAGTTGCTAACTTTGTTTGTTCCCCTTTGGGGGTGGTCCCCAAGAAGGACCCGGGTGAGTTTCGGCTGATACATAATTTATCAGCCCCACGTGGTCTTTCCGTAAACGATGCGATAGACCCGGAAGTGTGTTCGGTGCGGTACGCATCCTTCGATGAGGCCGTAGCCATATTGAATCGCCTGGGGCCCGGTGCGCTGATGGCAAAATCTGATATCGAGTCAGCGTTCCGGTTGCTCCCGGTACATCCAGACGACCAGCGTCTTCTTGGTTTCATGTTTCAGGGTCACTATTACATGGATAGGTGTATGCCAATGGGGTGCTCTATATCTTGTGCCTATTTTGAAAAGTTCAGTTGTTTCCTGCAATGGGTCTTCACAAAGAAGACGGGGTTTCAACATGTTATGCATTATCTCGATGACTTTTTGTTTCTGGGGGCAGCCGGGGATCCGGAATGTGGACAGGCTTTGACTGAATTTTGTGTCTTGATGAATCAGTTTGGCGTGCCATTGGCACCAGGTAAGACTGTGGGTCCCTCGACTTGCCTCGAGTTTCTGGGGATCGAGCTCGACTCTGAAGAAGGTTGTTTTCGTTTACCAGGAGACAAGGTGTTAAGATTCAGGGCATGCCTGGAAACGTGTATAAGGGAGTCTAAGGTTAAGCTACATCAATTACAACAATTGGTGGGACAGTTGAATTTTGCCCTAAGAGTAATACCGATGGCCCGCCCTTTTTCCCACTCGATCGCTCAAGCTATGGTCTGCCTGAAGGAGGGTCATCATCGCACGAGGCTCTCGGCAGAGGTTCGCCAGGACATGCGCATTTGGTTGGCATTTCTGGCGGATTTCAATGGTCGAATTGTCTGGAACAAACCGGCGGTGTCCTCTGAGGAGCTGGGGCTGTGGACAGATTCGTCAGGGAGCATTGGTTTTGGTGCCATATTCGGCACTCAGTGGTCGGCACAAAAATGGCCGTCATGGTGGCATGATGGTGGACTGACAAGTAACATTGCTTTTCTGGAACTTTTTCCCATTCTGGTGGCCCTGAAAACTTGGCCCGAGGGGTTCAGAGATCACTCTGTGGTATTCTGGTCTGATAACATGACCGTGGTTGAGTGTATCAATAGCCAGGCAGCACGATGCAAATGGATTCTGAGATTGCTCAAGGAAATTGTATTACTGTGTATGCAATTGAATGTGCTATTTAAAGCAAGACATGTGCCGGGGGTGATGAACCAGGCGGCTGATGCGCTTTCTCGGTTTCGTATGCAGGCCTTCTGGGGTTTTCTGCCCACAGCGGACCCGGTGGCGGCACCCTTTCCCGAAGCTCTCTGGTCTCTCGGTGCCCCGAACTACGAAACCTCGTGGGAGAGAGTTTAGCACCCAGGACGAGGAAGGCATATGAAGGGGCGTTCCGTTCCTATTGGGCCTTTTTGGGGGCTGCTAGAGGGGAGCTTTGGGGCCAGGAGGAGTTGGTAGTGAAATTCCTGCTGTCTTTACATCAGGCAGGCAAATCAGTGGCTACGGCCCACAGGCATCGGGCCGCCATTTCCTTTGTGGCTAGGGCTCATGGGATCCAGGACCCGACAGCGTCTTTCATTGTGCAAAAAGCGCTACGTGGGTGGCAACGCCTTGAGGGTCGCAGAGTAGATGAAAGGCGCCCGAAAGGTTTGGATAGGTTGGCCCTGTTATTATCCGTACTCCCTGCAACGTGTTCATCCCAGTATGAAACAGTGTTATTCCGAGCCGCTTTTACGCTGGCATTCCATGGGGCTATGCGGGTAAGCGAACTAGTGGCAAGGAACAAGCAGGATGTGATGGGGGGACTGTGCCGAGAGCACGTTCAGGTCAGAGGGGAGACAATGACTGTCTCGTTTGCCAGGTCCAAGACCGATCAAGGTGCGATGGGGGACTGCATAATCATACAAAGGATTCCCGGGTCCTCCATGTGCCCGGTGAGTTGTGTAGAGGAATATTTAGCACAAAGGGTGGCATCATGGGGGGGGACCTTGTTGAGACACGCTGACGCCACCCCACTGACGAGGTTTCAGTTTCAGCGGGTGCTTGCGATGTCGATTGCCGCTGCGGGCTTGAACCCCGGCGAGTTTGGGACCCATTCCTTTCGGATAGGGGCTGCTACAGAGGCTACAGCCAGGGGTCTGAATGTCGAACAAATTAAACGTGTGGGGCGTTGGTCCTCCAACTGTTATAAAAGGTATGTGCGGTTGCACATGTTGTGAAGCTGTAATGTTGTACTCACGCTTCTTGTTTTTGTTTGGTTTTCAGTTGTGCAAGCCTACGAGGCGGGGCGGACTATGCAGTCGACCCAACACCGGGCCAGCGGTCAGACATCACCGGCTGTGAAAAAGGAGGTGTGGGTCGTGGGCCACTCATACGTGAGGCGTGCCGCGGACGTATTCAAAGCAGGTGACATGATTCACGTGGCTGGGGAATACGGGTACAGTGTGTCCTTCTACGGAAGGGGCGGACTCTGTATTGACCAGTTTCAATCATTTTTCGAGGGTTTGCTAGGGCGGACGAGGTCACCGCCGTCTATAGTCATAGTACATCTTGGGGGCAATGATTTGGTCACCACTGGTAGACGACTTCTTCTTGAGGCGATGCTTTCCACTGTAAGTTGGTTAGCGAGGAGAGTTCCAGGGTGCACAATTGCTTGGTCCCATATGATCCCACGAAAGGTATGGCGGGGGGCTATTTCTGTTGCTGCTCTGAATCATTCAGTAAGAAAAATTAATAACAAAGTGAGTAGATTGTTCCGTTCCAATACACTGCATTCTATTTCGCATGGTTGTATTAATGGTGACAGTATGTATTTGGGGGATGGTGTTCATTTGTCCCGGGTGGGGAACGAGTTACTCATAGGAGACTTGATAGCTTGGCTAAAGACTTTAAGACATGACCTTTAGGTAGGAGTGTTGTGGGGGGTCCGGATAGCCGGTCAACTATCCGGCCTGTGGCGGTAAGGTCATGATCGGTGAGCACTAATTGGAAGATCCCTATGAGTGGGCGTCACCCATTACGGATGGGAGCGCTCGAGGGAGGTGGCCATTGGCCCCTCCACGGGGAGGCGGTCCCTTCTAAGGATGGGCCGCCGAAAGGAAAGGAAAGGCGGTCAAGGCCCCTTCCTGGGTAGGAGGGGCTACAGCCCCCTCCTGGGGAATTTCCCGGGGCCAGGACATCTGCGACGGCAGATGTGGTAAGTTGTGTGGGGTTTGGGGGGGGTCTACGCTACCTTCTAGATACCTCACACGAGTCCTCGGACGACCTTTAAGTGGCGTCGAGTTTATTGGGGCCCCCGTCAAGTCAAGGGAAATTGGTAGTTGCACTTGAGGTACACCTCTGTGCGGTCGCCCCTCACAAGTGAGGGGGATATTTCTGGTTTAGGGATCTTGACACCGGTTACGACCTTGCCGTTGGCCCTTAAACGTTAGGATGTACAATTTCAAAATTTCAAGTTAAATGTTTTGTAGGATGTTAGTTCGGCTAGGAGAACCTTTGTATTAGAGAATATGTTAAGGTTAGCCAAACATCGCAATGTGGTAATGAAATTGTACATAATATGAAACTGTTATTTTAATGTTTTAATTTTGTTTCATATTTTAATAAATACGGCCGGGAGGGTCACTCCCTCCCGTCTTCCAAAAGTTCAGAACTGTCTCCGGTTTCCCATCCTTGGGGATTGTGTTGAGAGGGGGTGGCGGGTATCTCAGCCATATGGAAAGGGGCGACCATTCGGTCCCCCCGAACGTATGGCGGAGTACCACGATCCCCCCGGGAAGCCATCTTGGGCGGGAGGCGAGTCTCGGCTGGTATGCCCGAAGCGGCGTAGCCGGGGCGTGCCTTTTTCCCGCCCTGGAGTGGGCTGGCCTAGACACTGACGCGGCCGGCCACGCCCTTGGGGTAGGCAGGGGCGGGTTTACGCCCGCCCTGAAGACGGATAAAAGGAGCAACAAGCCAAGAAAGCATCCTCTTGTTCCTGTGCTCTGAAGCTGCACCTCCTCGCTGCACGTGAGCTCGAGACGGAACGAAGAGCCAATTTTGACCCACCCACCAGCCCCTGAGGACAGCAAGTGGTTTGAATAAAGTTTGATGTGGTAACTCTAATTTTTTGTTTGCAGGTTGGGATTATTATCGTGATATCTTTGAATATGCAATAAAGAATGGTTAATTTGTCGTATGTTTTGCAAATAAAGTAATCCTGCTCTAGTGTTGATCAGTAAGCATGCTTTTAATAAAGTTGTTGTTGTTACTGTCTTTTAAGTAATTTAGTCATTTAGTAATTTAGTTAGAATTGTCGTATTTATTTTGGTCGGGCGGTAAGGTCATGATCGGTGAGCACTAATTGGAAGATCCCTATGAGTGGGCATCACCCATTACGGATGGGAGCGCTCGAGGGAGGTGGCCATTGGCCCCTCCACGGGGAGGCGGTCCCTTCTAAGGATGGGCCGCCGAAAGGAAAGGAAAGGCGGTCAAGGCCCCTTCCTGGGTAGGAGGGGCTACAGCCCCCTCCTGGGGAATTTCCCGGGGCCAGGACATCTGCGACGGCAGATGTGGTAAGTTGTGTGGGGTTTGGGGGGGGGTCTACGCTACCTTCTAGATACCTCACACGAGTCCTCGGACGACCTTTAAGTGGCGTCGAGTTTATTGGGGCCCCCGTCAAGTCAAGGGAAATTGGTAGTTGCACTTGAGGTACACCTCTGTGCGGTCGCCCCTCACAAGTGAGGGGGATATTTCTGGTTTAGGGATCTTGACACCGGTTACGACCTTGCCGTTGGCCCTTAAACGTTAGGATGTACAATTTCAAAATTTCAAGTTAAATGTTTTGTAGGATGTTAGTTCGGCTAGGAGAACCTTTGTATTAGAGAATATGTTAAGGTTAGCCAAACATCGCAATGTGGTAATGAAATTGTACATAATATGAAACTGTTATTTTAATGTTTTAATTTTGTTTCATATTTTAATAAATACGGCCGGGAGGGTCACTCCCTCCCGTCTTCCAAAAGTTCAGAACTGTCTCCGGTTTCCCATCCTTGGGGATTGTGTTGAGAGGGGGTGGCGGGTATCTCAGCCATATGTTCTGTATAGTGCTGTTTATACTGTATTACCATGTGAAAGACCTCTCCCGGTGCCTATTTGGTGAATAATACTGCCTTTGTTCTAAAAACTCCAGTGACTCCTTGTTTATTAATTTGTAATGCAGACTGCATACATTACTTAAATTGTTCTTGCATGATACCTGTTGGGAATTGTTTCTTTTTTCCAATGACAGCAGCATGACGCGTTTCGACTGGGT